>NC_057810.1:204848420-205092125 GCF_018294505.1 Triticum aestivum | reverse complement strand
AGGACCACTATTTTAGGGTAGGCTAGGTTGGGTAGTTGTCGAGGGGTCGATGACCCCTATTCTGGGGTAGGGTCTACATGGTTGTGTTGTTGTTGAGGACCACTATTTTAGGGTAGGCTAGGTTGGGGTTGTTGTCGAGGGGTCGATGACCACTATTTTTGGGTAGGCTAGCTTGGGTAGTTGTCGAGGGGTCGATGACCCCTATTTTGGGATAGGGTCTATATGGTTGTGTTGTTGTCGAGGGGTCGAGGACCCCTATTTTGGGGTAGGGTTTATATGGCTAAACAATGACTAAAAATGACAACAAATAGGCTAGATCACAAATGACACACAGGTTCACAGAATCAAATGAAACACAGGTTCACATAGGTTCATAGGACTCAAATGGAGCAGAGGTTCACATGACTCAAATTCTACATAGGTTCACAGTACTCAAATGGAACAGATGTTCACATGACTGAAATTGTACATAGGTACACATGACTCAAATGAAACACATGTTCATATGACAGATACATGGGTGGCAATCACAAAAGTTTTAACCTTTTCCAGGCATCAAATTTCACACATTTCCACTAGCTGGGAAGTAGCACTTAAGTCTTGCATATTTCTGAGCTTTCTTCCTTGTACCTGTTCCAGCAGTTGCACTCCTCCAACTCTTCCACCTCTCACTGATCTCATTTTTGTAGCAAAAGCAGAAGTAGATGTAGATGTAGAAGTACCGGCAGCAGAAGAAGTACCTTCTCCAGCTAGAGGCCTTGGTGCTGTGAAAGCAGCCCTAGCTGACCTAGTAGCAGCAGTTGGTGCCCTAGGAGCAGCATCTGCTGCTGTAGCCACTACAAAAAAATGCACTTCCGTGATGATACGTATTTGTCACAGTAGGTCGCGTTTTTTGTCATGCATGTACATCCATGACGATTTTATGACAGAATCAAGATAGTCATACATGTGCTGTCGTAGAAGTGTTCCATGACATTACCAAAATTATCATCACGGGAGTGTCCACTTCCATGATGATAAATCGCGCGTCACAGAAGTGCTTTCGTCAAGGGTGCCCGACACTTGGCATCCACCGTAACGGAACATCGTTAAGCTATCGGGTCCGGTTTTGGATCCGATAACCCATTAACAACCCGGACCAATGGGGATTTTCCACGTGTAAAATCATCATTGGCCACAGGAAACACGTGTTGCCTCACCGTTGGGACAGATGTCATCCACTCATTGGACAGGAGGCGCCTATGATAGGTTGACACGTGACACTGTCCAACAGTGGCCCATTCCGGTGAAAAAGGTCGGCCCAGTAAAAATTAGCAGGCTGGCCCATATAAGGCCTACTTGTGTCAAGTCCATTTAAGCCCACGACCCATACGAGATGTGCCAATTCGGCCCGTCAACAGCCCATTAAAGATTTGACACCATTGCAGCCCATCGTCAGTTCAAGCCCGTTAACAGCCCGCTATATATTTGGGCTCAATATCGGCCCGATGAGATTTCGGCCTGTTAACAGCCCATTCAATGGATGGGCCAATTTTCAAGATGTACATCTTTCAGCCTTTTAGCGATCCATTTAAATGTTGGGCTAATTTCCGGCCCGGTGTGTCTTTCAGTCTGTTGACGGCCCATAAATCTGATGGGCCATTTGTAGTCGGACCTGAGTTTCGGCCTTTTAGCGGCCCATTTAAGTGTTGGGCAATTTCCGGCCTGGTGTTACTTTCAGCCTGTTGACGACCCATAAATTAGTTGGGCCATTTGTAGTCGGACCTGAGTTTTTGCCTTTTAGCGACCCATTTAAGTGTTGGGCCAATTCTCGGCCCTGTGTGCCTTTTAGCCTGTTGACGGACCATAAATGAGTTGGGCCATTTGTAGTCGGACCTTAGTTTTGGCCTTTTAACGGCCCATGCCCTTCATGGTCCAATACCAGCCCGGTTTCTCTTTCAGCCTACTAAAGACCCACAACACAGTTGGGCCATTTACAATACGTCCTGACTTTCGGCCTCTTAGCGGCCCATGCTCTTCATGGTCCAGTACAAGCCCGCTGTCTCTTTCGGCCTGCTAAAGGCCTACAATATAGTTGGGCCATATGTAGCCCAAACTTAGTAAAGGCCTGTTAACGACCCGTGAAATAAATTAGGCCCACCTGTTGCCCGCTTCGATGTCGGCCTGTTAACGACCCGGGAGGTAAGAGGGCCGACCATTAACTTTCGGCCTAATAACAACCCATTAACTTAATGGGCCCACTAAAGTTCATACATGTCTTTAGGCCAAATTAGATAATTTGAGCCCATTACGACGAGCAATTATGCACAGGACCAAAACCGATCAAGCAAAGGTATGACATACAGGGAATAACGTTGCACATCCAGCATATATTACAGGAAATTACATCCACTGGCAATCAAAGATTGATGCCAGTGCAAATAAATGAGAAGAACCTAACCATCTACAACGTCACAATCTGCAACCTCAGCACAAATGACGCCCATAAGCATGTGGGCAAGTTCTTGCTGCTTTGCTACACTGTCTCTGAAAACATTGATCAGTTGTTGTGTCGCATGACTCTGCACCTCTGATTTATCCACCATTTCCATAATTGCTTCAGCCATTAATTGGTTCACAAACATACATTTATTCCGTTGCATTCGAGATAGAGGATACTGGACAGATTCAGATGGCGATTTTGGCAGGCTTGTATTATTGATAGTGGAGAGTGTCTCGACCACTGCATCATAACATAAATTAGGACGGGAATCAAATAGATTAATCATGAGTTATTGCCATATTACCTGGCCTAGATTTACTGGAAAGAAACAACGGGGTTGCCTTGCTATTTTTAGAGTTTGTCTTCTTATCTTCAGCAGCCTGCACAAAATTAACACACTAGCATTGCTATCATTGGCCAAGTCAGATAATAGGAAAGCAACATTGACACAACGAACGTTTGGGCTGTTGGAAATATGCCCTAGAGGCAATAATAAAAGGATTATTATTATATTTCCTTGTTCATGATAATTGTCTTTTATTCATGCTATAATTGTATTATCCGGAAATCATAATACACGTGTGAATACATAGACCACAATACGTCCCTAGAAAGCCTCTAGTTGACTAGCTCGTTGGTCAACGGATAGTCATGATTTCCTGACTATGGACATTAGATGTCGTTGACAACGAGATCACATCATTAGGAGAATGATGTGATGGACAAGACCCAATCCTAAGCATAGCACAAGATCGTGTAGTTCGTTTTGCTAGAGCTTTTCCAATGTCAAGTATCTTTTCCTTAGACCATGAGATCGTGTAACTCTCGGATACCGTAGGAGTGCTTTGGGTGTACCAAACATCACAACGTAACTGGGTGACTATAAAGGTGCACTACAGGTATCTCTGAAAGTGTCTGTTGGGTTGACACGGATCGAGACTGGGATTTGTCACTCCGTATCACGGAGAGGTATCACTGGGCCCACTCAGTAGTGCATCATCATAATGAGCTCAAAGTGACCAAGTGTCTGGTCACGGGATCATGCATTACGGTATGAGTAAAGTGACTTGCCGGCAACGAGATTGAATAAGGTATTGGGATACCGACGATCGAATCTCGGGCAAGTAACATACCATCTGACAAAGGGAATAGTATACGGGGTTGTTTGAATCCTCGACATCGTGGTTCATCCGATGAGATCATCGAGGAGTATGTGGGAGCCAACATGGGTATCCAGATCCCGCTGTTGGTTATTGACCGGAGAGCCGTCTCGGTCATGTCTGCATGTCTCCCGAACCCGTAGGGTCTACACACTTAAGGTTCGGTGATGCTAGGGTTATTAGGAAGACTTGTATGTGATTTCGAATGTTGTTCGGAGTCCCGGATGAGATCCCGGACGTCACAGGAGTTCCGGAATGGTCCGGAGGTAAAGATTTATATATGGGAAGTTGTCATACGGTCACCGGAAAGTTTCGGGGGCATATCGGTATTGTACCGGGGCCACCGGAGGGATTCCGGGGGTCCACCGGGAGGGACCACCCCTCTCGGAGGGCCTCATGGGCCGTAGGGGGAAGGGAACCAGCCCCTGGAGGGCTGGGCGCCCCCCCTTGGCCCCATACGCCTAGGGTTGGGGGGGGGGAACCCTAGTGGGGGCGCCCCCCTTGCTTGGGGGGCAAGCCCCCTCCCTTGGCCGCCGCCCCCCTCTAGATCTCATCTAGAGAGCGCCGCCCCCCTTCCCCCTTCCCCTATAAATAGAGGGGCGAGGGGAGGGCTGCACACAACATCCAAGGCGCAGCCCCTCCCCTCCCCAACACCTCTCCTCCTCCGTTAAGTGCCTGGCGAAGCCCTGTCGGAGTACTGCCTCTCCACCAACACCACGCCGTCGTGCTGCTGCTGGAGCCTTCTTCCTCAACCTCTCCTTCTCCCTTGCTGGATCAAGAAGGAGGAGACGTCATCCGCTCCGTACGTGTGTTGAATGCGGAGGTGCTGTCCGTTCGGCACTTGGTCATCGGTGATTTGGATCACGGCGAGTACGACTCCATCATCCCCGTTCTCTTGAACGCTTCCGCACGCGATCTACAAGTGGTATGTAGATGCATCTCTCTCCTATCACTCGTTGCTTAGATGAACTCATAGATGGATCTTGGTGAAACCGTAGGAAATTTTTTATTTTCTGCAACGTTCCCCAATAGTGGCATCATGAGCTAGGTCTATGCGTAGTTCTCTATTGCACGAGTAGAACACAATTTTGTTGTGGGCGTAGATCTTGTCAACTTGCTTGCCGCTACTAGTCTTATTTTGCTTCAGCGGTATTGTGGGATGAAGCGGCCCGGACCGACCTTACACGTACGCTTACGTGAGACAGGTTCCACCGACTGACATGCACTAGTTGCATAAGGTGGCTAGCGGGTGTCTGTCTCTCCCACTTTAGTTGGAGCGGATTCGACGAAAAGGGTCCTTATGAAGGGTAAATAGAAGTTGACAAAATCACGTTGTGGTTATTCGTAGGTAAGAAAACGTTCTTGCTAGAACCCAATTGCAGCCACGTAAAAGATGCAACAACAATTAGAGGACGTCTAACTTGTTTTTGCAGCAATTGTCATGTGATGTGATATGGCCAGAAGTTGTGATGAATGATGAATGATATATTGTGATGTATGAGATCATGTTCTTGTAATAGGAATCACGACTTGCATGTCGATGAGTATGACAACCGGCAGGAGCCATAGGAGTTGTCTTTATTTTTGTATGACCTGCGTGTCATTGAAGAACGCCATGTAAATTACTTTACTTTATTGCTAAACGCGTTAGCCATAGAAGTAGAAGTAGTCGTTGGCGTGACAACTTCATGAAGACACGATGATGGAGATCATGATGATGGAGATCATGGTGTCATGCCGGTGACGAAGATGATCATGGAGCCCCGAAGATGGAGATCAAAGGAGCTATATGATATTGGCCATATCATGTCACTATTATATAATTGCATGTGATGTTTATTATGTTTATGCATCTTGTTTACTTAGAACGACGGTAGTAAATAAGATGATCCCTTATAATAATTTCAAGAAAGTGTTCCCCCTAACTGTGCGCCGTTGCTAAAGTTCGTCGTTTCGAAGCACCACGTGATGATCGGGTGTGATAGATCCTTACGTTCACATACAACGGGTGTAAGACAGTTTTACACATGCAAAACACTTAGGGTTAACTTGACGAGCCTAGCATGTACAGACATGGCCTCGGAACACAGAGACCGAAAGGTCGAACATGAGTCGTATGGAAGATACGATCAACATGGAGATGTTCACCGATGATGACTAGTCCGTCTCACGTGATGATCGGACACGGCCTAGTCGACTCGGATCGTGTAACACTTAGATGACTAGAGGGATGTCAATCTGAGTGGGAGTTCATTAAATAATTTGATTAGATGAACTTAATTATCATGAACTTAGTCTAAAGTCTTTGCAAAATATGTCTTGTAGATCAAATGGCCAACGCTCATGTCAACATGAACTTCAACGCGTTCCTAGAGAAAACCAAGCTGAAAGATGATGGCAGCAACTATTCGGACTGGGTCCGGAACCTGAGGATCATCCTCATAGCAGCCAAGAAAGATTATGTCCTAGAAGCACCGCTAGGTGAAGCACCAATCCCAGAGAACCAAGATGTTATGAACACTTGGCAGTCACGTGCTGATGATTACTCCCTCGTTCAGTGCGGCATGCTTTACAGCTTAGAACCGGGGCTCCAAAAGCGTTTTGAGCGACACGGAGCATATGAGATGTTCGAGGAGCTGAAAATGGTTTTTCAAGCTCATGCCCGGGTCGAGAGATATGAAGTCTCCGACAAGTTCTATAGTTGTAAGATGGAGGAAAACAGTTCTGTCAGTGAGCACATACTCAAAATGTCTGGGTTGCACAACCGCCTGTCCCAGCTGGAGATCAACCTCCCGGACGAGGCGGTCATTGACAGAATCCTTCAGTCGCTCCCACCGAGCTACAAGAGCTTTGTGCTGAACTACAATATGCAGGGGATGGTGAAGACCATTCCTGAAGTATTTTCAATGCTGAAGTCAGCAGAGGTTGAAATCAAGAAAGAACATCAAGTGTTGATGGTCAATAAGACCACTAAGTTCAAGAAGGGCAAGGGTAAGAAGAACTTCAAGAAGGACGGCAAAGATGTTGCCGCGCCCGGTAAGCCAGTTGCCGGGAAGAAGTCAAAGAATGGACCCAAGCCTGAGACTGAGTGCTTTTATTGCAAAGGGAAGGGTCACTGGAAGCGGAACTGCCCCAAATACTTAGCGGACAAGAAGGCCGGCAACACTAAAGGTATATTTGATATACATGTAATTGATGTGTACCTTACCAGTACTCGTAGTAACTCCTGGGTATTTGATACCGGTGCCGTTGCTCATATTTGTAACTCACAGCAGGAGCTGCGGAATAAGCGGAGACTGGCGAAGGACGAGGTGACGATGCGCGTCGGGAATGGTTCCAAGGTCGATGTGATCGCCGTCGGCACGCTACCTCTACATTTACCTACGGGATTAGTTTTAAACCTCAATAATTGTTATTTAGTGCCAAGTTTGAGCATGAACATTGTATCTGGATCTCGTTTGATGCGAGATGGCTACTCATTTAAATCCGAGAATAATGGTTGTTCTATTTATATGAGAGATATGTTTTATGGTCATGCCCCGATGGTCAATGGTTTATTCTTAATGAATCTCGAACGTAATGTTACACATATTCATAGTGTGAATACCAAAAGATGTAAAGTTGATAACGATAGTCCCACATACTTGTGGCACTGCCGCCTTGGTCACATTGGTGTCAAGCGCATGAAGAAGCTCCATGCTGATGGACTTTTAGAGTCTCTCGATTATGAATCATTTGACACATGCGAACCATGCCTCATGGGCAAAATGACCAAGACCCCGTTCTCCGGAACAATGGAGCGAGCAACCAACTTATTGGAAATCATACATACTGATGTGTGTGGTCCAATGAGCGTTGAGGCTCGCGGAGGATATCGTTATGTTCTCACTCTCACTGATGACTTAAGTAGATATGGGTATGTCTACTTGATGAAACACAAGTCTGAGACCTTTGAAAAGTTCAAGGAATTTCAGAATGAAGTAGAGAATCAACGTGACCGAAAGATAAAATTCTTACGATCGGATCGTGGAGGAGAATATTTAAGTCACGAATTTGGTACACACTTAAGAAAATGTGGAATCGTTTCACAACTCACGCCGCCTGGAACACCTCAGCGTAACGGTGTGTCCGAACGTCGTAATCGCACTCTATTGGATATGGTGCGATCTATGATGTCTCTTACCGATTTACCGCTATCATTTTGGGGATACGCTCTAGAGACAGCTACATTCACTTTAAATAGGGCACCGTCTAAATCCGTTGAGACGACACCGTATGAATTATGGTTTGGGAAGAAACCTAAGCTGTCGTTTCTAAAAGTTTGGGGATGCGATGCTTATGTCAAGAAACTTCAACCTGAAAAGCTCGAACCCAAGTCGGAAAAATGCGTCTTCATAGGATACCCTAAGGAAACCATTGGGTATACCTTCTACCTTAGATCCGAAGGCAAGATCTTTGTTGCCAAGAACGGATCCTTTCTGGAAAAGGAGTTTCTCTCGAAAGGAGTAAGTGGGAGGAAAGTAGAACTCGATGAAGTACTACCTCTTGAACCGGAAAGTAGTGCAGCTCAGGAAAATGTTCCTGTGGTGCCTACACCGACTGGAGAGGAAATTAATGATGATGATCAAGGTACTTCGGATCAAGTTGCTACTGAACTTCGTAGGTCCACAAGGACACGTTCCACACCAGAGTGGTATGGCAACCCTGTCCTGGAAATCATGTTGTTAGACAACGGTGAACCTTCGAACTATGAAGAAGCGATGGCGGGCCCAGATTCCAACAAATGGCTAGAAGCCATGCAATCCGAGATAGAATCCATGTATGAAAACAAAGTATGGACTTTGACTGACTTGCCCGATGATCGGCGAGCGATAGAAAACAAATGGATCTTTAAGAAGAAGACGGACGCGGATGGAAATGTCACCATCTATAAAGCTCGACTTGTTGCTAAGGGTTATCGACAAGTTCAAGGGATTGACTACGATGAGACTTTCTCTCCCGTAGCGAAGCTTAAGTCCGTCCGAATCATGTTAGCAATTGCCGCATACTATGATTATGAGATATGGCAGATGGACGTCAAAACGGCATTCCTTAACGGTTATCTTAAGGAAGAGCTGTATATGATGCAGCCGGAAGGTTTTGTCGATCCTAAGAATGCTAACAAAGTATGCAAGCTCCAGCGATCCATTTATGGGCTGGTGCAAGCATCTCGGAGTTGGAACATTCGCTTTGATGAGATGATCAAAGCGTTTGGGTTTATGCAGACTTATGGAGAAGCCTGCGTTTACAAGAAAGTGAGTGGGAGCTCTGTAGCATTTCTCATATTATATGTAGATGACATACTTTTGATGGGAAATGATATAGAATTCTTGGACAGCATTAAGGCCTACTTGAATAAGTGTTTTTCAATGAAGGACCTTGGAGAAGCTGCTTACATATTAGGCATCAAAATCTATAGGGATAGATCGAGACGCCTCATAGGTCTTTCACAAAGCACATACCTTGATAAGATTTTGAAGAAGTTCAAAATGGATCAGTCCAAGAAAGGGTTCTTGCCTGTATTGCAAGGTGTGAGATTGAGCTCGGCTCAATGCCCGACCACGGCAAAAGATAAAGAAGAGATGAGCGTCATCCCCTATGCCTCAGCCATAGGATCTATTATGTATGCCATGCTGTGTACCAGACCTGATGTAAACCTTGCCGTAAGTTTGGTAGGAAGGTACCAAAGTAATCCCGGCAAGGAACACTGGACAGCGGTCAAGAATATCCTGAAGTACCTGAAAAGGACAAAGGACATGTTTCTCGTTTATGGAGGTGACGAAGAGCTCGTCGTAAAGGGTTACGTCGACGCTAGCTTCGACACAGATCTGGATGACTCTAAGTCACAAACCGGATACGTGTATATGTTGAATGGTGGGGCAGTAAGCTGGTGCAGCTGCAAGCAGAGCGTCGTGGCGGGATCTACATGTGAAGCGGAGTACATGGCAGCCTCGGAGGCAGCGCATGAAGCAATTTGGGTGAAGGAGTTCATCACCGACCTAGGAGTCATACCCAATGCGTCGGGGCCGATCAAACTCTTCTGTGACAACACTGGAGCTATTGCCCTTGCCAAGGAGCCCAGGTTTCACAAGAAGACCAGGCACATCAAGCGTCGTTTCAACTCCATCCGTGAAAATGTTCAAGATGGAGACATAGATATTTGCAAAGTACATACGGATCTGAATGTCGCAGATCCGTTGACTAAACCTCTTCCGCGAGCAAAACATGATCAACACCAGAACTCTATGGGTGTTCGATTCATCACAATGTAACTAGATTATTGACTCTAGTGCAAGTGGGAGACTGTTGGAAATATGCCCTAGAGGCAATAATAAAAGGATTATTATTATATTTCCTTGTTCATGATAATTGTCTTTTATTCATGCTATAATTGTATTATCCGGAAATCGTAATACACGTGTGAATACATAGACCACAATACGTCCCTAGAAAGCCTCTAGTTGACTAGCTCGTTGGTCAACGGATAGTCATGGTTTCCTGACTATGGACATTAGATGTCGTTGACAACGGGATCACATCATTAGGAGAATGATGTGATGGACAAGACCCAATCCTAAGCATAGCACAAGATCGTGTAGTTCGTTTTGCTAGAGCTTTTCCAATGTCAAGTATCTTTTCCTTAGACCATGAGATCATGTAACTCCTGGATACCATAGGAGTGCTTTGGGTGTACATAATGTCACAACGTAACTGGGTGACTATAAAGGTGCACTATAGGTATCTCCGAAAGTGTCTGTTGGGTTGACATGGATCGAGACTGGGATTTGTCACTCCGTATTACAGAGAGGTATCACTGGGCCCACTCAGTAGTGCATCATCATAATGAGCTCAAAGTGAACAAGTGTCTAGTCACGGGATCATGCATTACGGTACGAGTAAAGTGACTTGCCGGCAACGAGATTGAACGAGGTATTGGGATACCTACGATCGAATCTCGGGCAAGAGACATACCGTCTGACAAAGGGAATAGTATACAGGGTTGTTTGAATCCTCGACATCGTGGTTCATCTGATGAGATCATCGAGGAGTATGTGGGAGCCAACATGGGTATCCAGATCCCGCTGTTGGTTATTGACCGGAGAGCCGTCTCGGTCATGTCTGCATGTCTCCCGAACCCATAGGGTCTACACACTTAAGGTTCGGTGACGCTAGGGTTATTAGGAAGACTTGTATGTGATTACCGTATGTTGTTCGGAGTCCCGAATGAGATCCAGGACGTCACGAGGAGTTCCGGAATGGTCCGGAGGTAAAGATTTATATATGGGAAGTTGTCATACGGTCATTGGAAAGTTTCGGGGGCATATCGGTATTGTACCGGGGCCACCGGAGGGATTCCGAGGGTCCACTGGGAGGGGCCTCCCCTCTCGGAGGGCCTCATGGGCCGTAGGGGGCAGGGAACCAGCCCCTGGAGGGCTGGGCGCCCCCCCCCTTGGGCCCATGCGCCTTGGGTTGGGGGGAAACCCTAGTGGGGGCGCCCCCTTGCTTGGGGGGCAAGCCCCCTCCCTTGGCCGCCGCCCCCCCTCTAGATCTCATCTAGAGGGGGCCGACCCCCTTCCCCCTTCCCCTATAAATAGAGGGGCGAGGGGAGGGCTGCACACAACATCCAAGGCGCAGCCCCTCCCCTCCCCAACACCTCTCCTCCTCCGTTAAGTGCTTGGCGAAGCCCTGTCGGAGTACTGCCTCTCCACCAACACCACGCTATCGTGCTGCTGCTGGAGCCTTCTTCCTCAACCTCTCCTTCCCCCTTGCTGGATCAAGAAGGAGGAGACGTCATCCGCTCCGTACGTGTGTTGAACGCGGAGGTGCTGTCCGTTCGGCACTTGGTCATCGGTGATTTGGATCACGGCGAGTACGACTCCATCATCCCCGTTCTCTTGAACGCTTCCGCACGCGATCTACAAGTGGTATGTAGATGCATCTCTCTCCTATCACTCGTTGCTTAGATGAACTCATAGATGGATCTTGGTGAAACCGTAGGAAATTTTTTATTTTCTGCAAGGTTCCCCAACATGGGCAACTAGCCTACACCAAATTAACACAATATGGCACAGCTGTCGTCAGCCAGGTAAGGTGATACGAAAGCAACATTGACACAATGAATGAACGGGCAACCAAAGAAGCTCTACAATTCAGTAATGTGCGTGATATTGTAATTGCATCTAGTGCCCCTTAGTGATTTTGGTGTATTGAAGACTTATAGGTTAAGGGACTGATGCGTTTGTGAGTGTACACAGGTCTATAAGTCTATGAGGAGTTTGATATTTATAGAGAAAGTCGACCCCTAAAAATGAAGTTCGTCGACTGAAGACTATGAATTTCTGAAGACTTTGAAAGTGAAGAAATTGGTGTGACCTTGAAGACTTGGCAATCATTTGAGGAACATGAAGTGTGAAGACTTTTGTTTTTGTAGTTTCATTTTCTCTTTCTTGAGTCATAGGAAACACCGTAGTGTTAAAGGGGGTCGATGAAATACTAAGGAAAAATTCCCACGTGATGCTCAACTCAAAATCCTACACCTACCAATCCCTTCGAGTGAAGCCATTGGAAATCTCATACAGTTCAGTCAATTCTTCAGTGACAGAGACGAAGTCTTTTGGTCGCTGAGGAATTTGTTCTGACTGAGGAGTTAGGAATTCGCCAGTGCGGATTACCTACACAGTGAGGAACATGATAGCCCCGAGGAATTTGAGAGTCAAAATTCCGACCGTTGTTGTGCTATGCGCCAGTTGTCCCAGAATATCTACCCACCTAACGGTCATATCATTGAAGGGCATTTATGTCTTATCATGTCGGGCTGCTCTCTAGGCTATAAATAGCCGCCCCTACAACCACTAGCTGGTTGGCTGCTCCGAGACAAACTGACACTTGTCATTTGAGAGCATCCCATCCTCCGAGGACTTTGAGCGAAAATCATCAAGTGAGGAAAACCCAAATCCAAACATCTTCAAACCCAAAGTGATTGAGCATCACTGAAGATATTGATCCTGCGTGGATCTGACGCTTGTTACCTTTGAAGACTGTGCTTGTTCCAGACGGTTAGGCGTCATGGTCTAGAGCATCCAAGAGGAATTGTGGATCGCTGAGTGACCGAGTCTATGAAGGTTTGGAAGTCACCTGAAGACTTACCACGAGTGATTGGGCGAGGTCTGTGTGACCTTAGCTCAAGGAGAATACGGTGAGGACTGTGTGTCCGGGACTGGGTATCCTCAGGTTTAAATACCTAGCTGCTCCAACCAGACGTACAACTGAGACAGCAGTTGGAACTGGTCTACCAAATCATTGTCTTCACCAAGCTTACTGGTTCTATTTCCTCAACTCATCCATTTCCTCATTTAAGTTGTTGTGTGCTTGTTCATATCTGTTTGAAGACTTTGACAAAAGACTTCCTCAATTTCCTTAGTTCAATTTCTTCAGTCTATCCGTCTTCATCCTGTGTTATACTGTGTTTACACTTTCTGTACTCTGTGCTTGTCTTCATTTCATCATGATGACTATGCTTGTGTTCTGTTATGTTTACTTTTGAGTACTTATTCCGCTGCAAGTAGTTCTTCACTAAGGAATTTCTTCACCAACAAATTCCTCAGTGAAGAATTCATAAAAATCGCCTATTCACCCCCCTCTAGTCGATATAACGCACTTTCAATTGGTATCAAAGCAAGGTACTCCCTTGTTCTGTGTGATTTTGGTTTAACCGCCCGGAGTTTTAGTTATGTCGACTGCAGGTATGATCAAGGTCTCTACTGGGTGTTCTACCTTCGATGGAACAGACTACCCCTACTGGAAGAATAAGATGCGAATGCATCTTGAGGCAATTGATAACGATCTCTGGTATGTTGTGGGGTGTTCCCTCAGTCACACCTTCTCTGAACGCTACTGATGTGAAGAGATTCAAGCAACTCGATTCTCAAGTGAATAACATCATATGTGGCCATCTGAGCAAAGGGCAGTATGGAAGAGTGAGTGCTTTGGAAACTGCTAAGCTTATCTCGGATAGGTTGTCCAAAGTGAATGAAGGAGTCTCAACTCAACATGACTCTCGTGTTGACGTTCTTCGCAATCTCTTCAACCGCTTCAAAAGACTCGACAATGAAAATGTTCAACAAACCTTCGATCGCCTCACTGACATCTCAAATGAGCTTCAAGCACTTGGTGCCACTGACATCACCGACCATGAGGTGGTGAAGAAATTGCTGAGATCGCTTGATTCTTCATTTGATACTCTGGCACTGATGATTCAAGAACGTGCTGATTACAAGTCACTTGATCCTGCTGATATCCTCGAGAGACTAAACACTCACGAGTTCCAGCTTGCTGAGAAGAGAGATCTCTATGGTTCGAGCTATGGCAGATCACGTGCTCTGAAAGCCAAGGCAGTGTCTGAGTCTGAAGATGAAGACTCTGGTAGCAGCCTTGGTGATCCTGATGAACTGAGCCAGGAACTAGCACTGCTCGTGAAGAAATTTCAGAAGTTCTCAAGACGTGGTCGCTTTGGAAAATCCTCAAGGAGTAATGATTCCTCATCCAGTGACTACAAGAAGAGGCTATGCCACAAATGCAAGAAACCTGGTCACTACATTCAAGGTTGTCCTCAGTGGGATAAGGAATCAAAGAAGAAGAAGTACAAGGATTACAGTTCTGACGATGCTAAGAAGAAGAAGAAATCTTCAAAGTCTTCATCATCAAAATCCTCAAAATCTTCATCTCACAAGAAGAGCAGCTCCAAGAAGGCTCGGGCATTCATTGGCAAGGAAATGGACTCTAAGGCTGAATCTGAGAAACATGAGGAAGAGGAGGCATCTGAGGAGTCCGAGTCTGGTGTGGCAAGCCTAGCTCTCGCTACTGCATTCGTCAGCAAGTCTATCTTCAACTCTGAATAAGATGGCATCACCAACAAGGCTGATGAAGACAATGATGACTACGCTCCCACCTATTGCTTCATGGCAAAGGGTGCCAAGGTAACTAAATACCGCTCCTCTGAATCTAGTGAGGATGAATCTGATGAAAACCTCAAGCCCAGCTACTCTAAACTTGCTAAGATTGCTGTGAAACAACAAAAGGCTATTGAAAAGGTTCAAAACATGCTAGACAAAAGTGATGATATGTTGGGTGAAGAAATGGATCGCACTAAAACCTTGACTGAAAATCTTCAGAGACTTCAGTCTCGGTTTGACAACCTTCAAGGTCATCTAACACTCTCTTATCGGATCACGAGAAGCTTTCTTATGAATTTCTTCAAATAAAGCAAGATCTTGAGAAACTAAGAGTGAATTATGAAGATCTTCAGAAGGAGCGCGATTCATTACTTGCTCAACAAATCAGCGCTACTCAGGAAGAATTTGTTCCTCCATGTTTGAAGTGCATTGAACGCGAATCTGCTAATTCTTCACCTGAATGTTCAAATGCTTCTAATGCTACAAATTCTTCATCTGTCTTTGCTATAACTAATTCCTCATCTGAGGACATTGCTAGTATCACTGACGATGCAGGGCTGAAGGAATTGTACATGACAGGCATGTACAAAAGCCTCAAAGGGGACTCTTTATGATGTGCTTAAAAAGCAGATCCTCAACAGGAACCCTAGGAAAGAGGGTATTGCCTTTGAGAGGAAACTCAATGCTGATGGAACATATTGGAAGCCTGAGCAGTACCGCAAAACCTCATGGGTGTCTGCAAAGGGACCTCTAGTTGATCCATCTGATTTATCTGGCTTTACATGTGAATCTCCTCATTCTTTTGATGAGTCATTTGACTCCAACTATAAACTGTTCAAAAATCAGAATGGTGAAGTATTTGCTAGATATGTTGGCACTAACTGCAGGAACGGTTCCCCTATGAAGAAAATCTGGGTTCCCAAAAAGTGTCTTGAAAGTCTTAGGTGAATGTCCTCATGACACCACCTGTGAAGAATAGGAACTCCATATCAAATTCTTCATATGGACCAAATTTCTCACGTGGATCAAAGTCCTCAAAAGGATCAAAGTCCTCATATGATCATCATCGTGCTAACCCCTCTGTTTCGCAGGGAAGAGCTAAGGGCTACGAATATGAGCATTATTCTTCTAACCATTATGTTCTTAAGTCCTCGAAGAATTTCTCTGCTTATTCATATGCTTATCCTAACTCCTCTTATGTGAAACGAAGTGGACTGGCTTCTATGCCACCTTTCTCATATGGAGCTCGCAGAGTGATGAATTCTTTGCCACCCCTTCAGATGTGGATGGTGAAGAAAAAGAACTAATCTCTTATGCAGGGTCAGGTCTCCAGACGTGCTTAAAACGTCTAAAGAATTTGCTGGAGACCTGAAAATTGCCTGAAAGGACGCAGACTAATCATGAAGAAATGAACTTTCATTTCTCACGTCCTCATACTGTTTTATCTGTTCTATTGCTTGATGAAATTGATCTGATGATATTGATGTCATATTCTTCACTGATGAAGTATATGAGTTTGTAAGTTGCACTAATTCATCTGCAGGATGATCAACCCAAAGCCAATGAGTGGGTCCTCGATAGTGGATGTACGAATCACATGACTGGTGACAAGAATCTATTGATGGATGCTCCCTTATCACCATCGCATCTGAAGCATATCATCTTCGCTGACAAAGGAAAAAGTCAGGTATTGGGTCTAGGTGAGGTTGCGATCTCAAATGATCAACACATGGACAAAGTCATGCTTGTCGAGTCCTTAGGATACAACCTCATGTCTGTCTTGATGCTTTGTGATCTCAATATGGTTGTTGTCTTTGGAAAATATCGTTGTGTTGTGATCATGGAAGCTGACAATTCCAAAGTCTTCGAAGGCTTTAGGAGAGGAGACTTGTACATTGTTGATTTCTCTACATGACCACAACCGATCGTATGCCTACTTCCAAAAGCTTCAGAAGGGCTATGACATCGACGACTTGGTCATGCTGGCATGAGGAATCTGCACACGCTTGTGAAGAAGAAGCATGTCATTGGCATTGAGAATGTCAAATTCCTCAAGGATCATTTGTGCGGAGCCTATGAAGCTGGAAAGATGACCAAGGCCAAACATCCAGCGAAGACTATCATGAATACCACTCGACCATTTGAATTGCTTCACATGGATCTCTTTGGTCCTAATCATTATTCTGTAGTTACAAATGATGCATATCTATATGGCTTTGTTATTGTTGATGATTATTCTCGTTACACACGGGTGCACATTGTCACTTACAAACATGAGGTGCAGGAAGTCTTCAAACGATTTTCCTCGAGGGCTTCAACCAACTTTGGTGTGAAGATCAAGCACATCAGAAGTGAAAATGGGACGTAGTTCAAGAATTCTGGTCTTGATGACTATCTAGATGAACTTGGTATTACTCATGAGTTATCTGCTCCTTATACTCCTCAGCAGAATAGCATCATGGAGCGCAAGAATAGAACTCTTGTTGAGATGGCTCACACTATGCTCGATGAATACAAGACACCTCGTCGCTTCTGGATTGAGGCAATTGATACTGCGTGCCACATCATCAACATAGTCTATCTTCACAAATTCTTCAAGAAGACTGCTTATGAACTCCTCACTGACCAAAAGCCCAATGTGAGTTATTTCAAAGTCTTCGGTGCTAAATTTTGGATTAGAGATCCTCATCACAATTCTAAATTTGCATCGAAAGCACATGAGGGTTTATGCTTGGTTACGGAAAGGACTCGCACACCTACAGAGTCTTCAACAACATTTTTCACAAAGTTGTTGAAACTTTAGATGTGCGGTTTGATGAAACTAATGGCTCGCAAAGATAGCACCTACCTTCTGTGATAGATGAACCAGCACCTGAGGAATCTATCAAGTTCAAGGCTACTGAGAATGTCATTCCTACCGAAGAATCTGCTGAAGAATTCATTCTAGAACGTGAAGAACGCCGAGCTGGTGCACCTGAAGAAAATGGTGCTGAGGAAAATGGTCCTTAATAAAATGCGGATCAAATTCCTCGACAACAACCCGCTCATCCTCGCATTGCAAACGAAGTGAAAATTGAGAGAATCATCAATGACATTGAAGCACCAGGTCCTCTCACATGCTCAAAAGCTTCACATTTGTCTAACTTTTGTGGGCACTTTGCTTTTGTCTCTATCACAAAGCCCACTAAGGTAGATGAAGCATTTCTGGAGCCTGAGTGGATTCAAGCTATGCAAGAAGAATTACATCAGTTCGAGCTCAACAACGTCTGGGAACTGGTAAAACGTCCAGATCCTCGGAAGCACAATATCATTGGCACAAAGTGGATCTACCGCAACAAGCAAGATGAAAATGGACTTGTGGTGAGGAATAAGGCACGACTTGTAGCTCAAGGCTACACACAGGTTTTGAAGATCCAAAGCATCCTGACAAAGTCTTCAGACTCAATAAGGCCCTGTATGGCGTCAAGCAGGCCCCTCAGGCGTGGTATGATACTTTGAAGGAATTCCTCATGAAGAAAGGCTTCAAACCCAGTTCACTCGACCCAACTCTTTTCACTAAATCTTATGATGGTGAATTGTTTGTGTGCCAAATTTATATTGATGATATCATTTTTGGCTGTACTGACCAACGTTACAGTGATGAATTTGCCTATATGATGAGTGAAGAATATCAAATGTCTATGATGGGAGAATTGAAATTATTTTTAGGTCTTCAAATTCGTCAACAGCGCAATGGCATATTCATTTCTCAGGAGAAATACCTCAAAGATGTATTGAGTAAATTCGGAATGCAAGATTGCAAAGGGGTCAAAATTCCTATGCCCACAAATGGCCATCTATGCACTGATGAAAATGGTAAAGACTTCGATCAAAAGGTATACCGTTCCATGATTGGCTCTTTATTGTACCTATGTGCATCTAGGCCGGATATTATGCTTAGTGTTTGCATGTGTGCCCGATTTCAAGCTACACCGAAGGAATCACACCATAAGGTTGTGAAACATATTCTTTGATATCTAGCTCACACACTAACACTTGGATTATGGTATTCCAAGGGCTCTTCCTTTGATCTCATTGGATATTCAGACTCTGACTATGCTGGTGATTGTGTGGACCGCAAGTCAACATCTGGCACATGCCATTTCCTCGTACAATCTTTGGTATGTTGGTCCTCGAAGAAGCAGAACTGCGTCTCACTCTCCACTGCAAAAGCTGAGTACATTGCTGTTGGATCATGCTGTGCTCAATTACTATGGATGAAGCAAACACTCAAGGACTATGGCATCAACGTGAAGAATGTGCCTCTCTACTGCGACAATGAGAGCGCTATCAAGATTGCTCATAACCCAGTTCACCACTCGAAGACAAAGCACATCCAGATTCGTCATCATTTTCTTTGTGATCATGTGTTGAAGGGCGACATCTCCACCGACCACGCAAGCACTGAAGACCAGCTGGCCGATATCTTCACTAAGCCCTTGGATGAGAAGAGATTTAGCAAGTTGCAATGTGAGCTAAATATCCTAGAATCTTTGAATGTTCTCTGAAAAGGACACACATCCTAACACTCATGCTGACTTGATGACTTAGATGTGCAACACACAAAGTAACGTTTTTCTTCAATTAATGAAGACTAACCCTCTAAGTGTGAAGAAATTAATGAAGAAATTGATTCTCAGAACCCTACGAGAATTGTATGTGGTGTCTGAAATCAGCTTTCTTATACGGTGGGTTATGCCACCAACCAAAGTTGAAAATCTTCAATTTGAGTTTTTCTTCATTTTTGAAATTCCTCAGTTTTTCAAATTCTTCAAGTTTGCATTGTCTTCACTCTTTCCGTCATTGTTCTTCATTTGACTATATATATATATATATATATATATATATATATATATGAGTTTATGTCCTCTACAACATTCACTTATTGCTAATTCTTCAAGTTGATTTTTCTGTTAAGTGAATGTGATCGGACCCTTCCCCCTCTATGCTAAATTCAACCCAGTCTGTTCACAAATTCTTCATCTGCGTTCTATTTGAAACTCGTTCAAAATCTTCACTGTGTCCTTGTCAACTGAAGAATTTGCGAACGGAACTTTTAACTTATCTTATCTAAATTTTCGGCCTTGCCGCTCAAACAGTTCCGCATCCCACAATAATAGTTTTCTATTCACCCACGATCTCACACGATCACCACCTCTCAGTACGTGGGTGACACATGTCAAGCGAATGAGAAGGGTCAGGGGCACGTTCGTCCGATTTCCTCGGGCGTACAGTTTTTCACTCCGACTATAAATACCCCCTCCCCTTCCTCACTTCGTTTTTACTCCGCTCATTCTCACTCCCGCTCGAGCTTCTCAAACCCTAGCGCCGCCGCTACTTCATCGTCGCTGGTGAGGAAGAGCTTCACTACCTCTACCTCGTCGCCGTCGTACTCGCGTCGGCTGCAGATTTCTTCACTCCGCCGCCATCGTAGCTGTCTTCCTCTGCCAAGTTAGGGCGTGGAAGATCTGAACTAACGAACTTCACATCTACACTTCCCAGTTCGTCGTGTTCTTCATCAAGGGTAATTAAAAGTTACTTTTACTGCCCTTTTTGATTCAAATGTTTTCTTAAAAATCTTGAAAGGTGTTTATTCTTCAAATCTTCACACACTGAACACCTCACATGTCATCTGCTCTTGATTCGTTTCTTTAAGCAATAATTTTTCTTCAAGATTCCTCAATTTTGTGGATGTTCGATCTATACAACTCTGGAAACTAAGACAAAGAACGCTTACTGAAATTCTTCAAGACTCATCTGGTCAAATTCCTCAAACTTTTTCTTTTTGAAAAACCTTCTGAGAACGCATATGACCTCTCCAAATTCCTCGCAACTATACCCTATTCATAGGTACTCATGTCTGCTGCTGAATCACTAGGTTCTCATCAACTTAACTCATTTGCAACATTCCTCGAAGAAAAGTTGCATACATCTTCAGAGAATTCCATTGTTCAAATTCCTCAGCTGAAGAAAATGGCTGATGGTAAGAAGCCACAGAAGGGTGGAAAGAGGCCTGAGGTCAATACTGCTTTTGAGATCCCTGATGACATATACAAGGATTATTGCACTCCTAATGAGGCCAAATTTGGCAAGGAGGACAAAAATTAGTGCAAGGTGTGCATACAAAGGATAGAGAGGAGATGGGCACGGGAATGGAGGGAGTACAAATATGTTACTCCCAAGTATATGAAGAAATTCGCTCTCAACCCTCCATGCCCAATACCTCCATTGGCACCTGACCAATTGGGAGATCCCACCAGCCTCAAGCGCGGTGAGGATTATCCTGATAAATGGGCAAAGCGCCAGGCCAACCTGGCCAAGCAAGCAAAAGAAGCAGTGAGGAAATTCAATGAAGACTCTGATGCTGCTGCTACCACTGTTGAGGCCTCTGCAAGCAAGCCGAAGAATGCCATGGCTAAGAAGCCTGCTCACAAGCCAAGTGTTTCACCCTCAATGCCCTCACGACCAAGTTCCTCAGCAATGCCCTCATGGCCAGATTCTTCAAAGCCCTCACGGCTAACTCCTCAAACTGCTGCTCCTCCTTCAAAGTCATTAGCTCCTTCGACAAAGTCCTCAGCTGCTCCAACCAAATCCTCTGCACCTGTGCATCTCGCCATGTGCCAAAGGACTACATGCATCCCAATTGCCTTAGGAGCTTCTGCACGTTCCTCAGCTGCACCAAATTCCTCAATTGGCCCCTCTCTGCTGAAGAAAAAGGCCACTGCTGGACGAGGCCCTCGACCAAGTCCTCACAAGAAGCAGGTCACCTTTCAAGTGCCATCTGATGATGATGAGGATGATGATCAAGAACTTAACAAAATCATCAGAGACAAGCAGGTCAAGGCCGCTAGAGCCAAAGGCAGCAGTGTGCCAATGTTACTGGATCCGAAGTTGATCCTAGATTTCATTGATATATGGCACAAGGACCCGAACACACCTTTTCCGGAGATGAACCTCACTCCTGGTCAAAGTCATGTTTTGACTGCCTTCATTGAACAAGAAAAATGGAAATATGAACAAGGAAGAAGAGTGAAGAAAACACAGTACAAGAAAGAGCGTTTTTTGAGGGAAAATGTTCTGAAGCTTTCCCTGAACAACTCGTTGCCTTACAAGCTGAGATCAAGCAACTGAGTGATGAATTTGATCGCTACTATGCTGACTGGCTTGGAGCCAAAGTCAGATTTGTGAAGATTACTGATAAGTTCACTTTCAATGTTGCAGCCGCAACGCAACAAGAAAATCCTCAGGCTGATGCATCTGCACAGCCTACTGAAGAACATGCCAGCACCGCTGATGATAATCAGGCTGCTGAAGAAAATGAAAGTACCAGGGATGATGACTGCATTCCAGCCACTGAAGAAATTGCCAAGGCATCCACTAGTGTTGCACCTGAAGAAAATGAAGAAGCCAGGGCAACTACATCAGTTGTGCCTGAAGAAAATGAACCAAATTCCTCTGCTCCTCCTGCACCAACGTCAACTCCAATCCTTCCATCTGCATGAGATGTGAAGAAGACCAAGGCTGCAGAGCATGCAGCTGTGAAGAAAAAGAAGGCATCAACTTCATCAGATTCTTCAGCTCCGAAGAAGATGAAGCCTCTGACAAGCTCAATTGACAACCCAATTGATGTTGTTCCTGTCTCATTCATGCTATCAAAGGACCTTGTTCCTTTTGATGAAGATTATGTGATTCCAAGTGAATCAGATGAAGAAATTCCTTCTGCTGCTTCGTCAGAGCAGTTGGATGAAGAAATTGAAGTGGATGCAATCCCTTCAACACAAATTGTCTCCTCGCCTATGCCTCAGTTTACTGCTGAAGAGGCTGGCATTGAAGAAATGGAAGATGAAGATGTGGACATTGGCTGTACCACACCCGTGCTGAATGATGACTTTTGGGAAAGTCAGCACCCCAACTCTCCATTGTTCACCCCACTTCAACAAATTCCTTAGTCCCCTGTTGCTACTGAAGTACAAATGGGATTTGAAGAACCTCATGCAACCCCATCTATCCATGAAGAAATTATAGCCACTAGTGCTGATGAAAATGTTAATGAAGAATTGAAGACCCAAGCTGCAGCTGAAGAAGAGCCTGAAATTCCTCAGCCTGTGGATCCTGAGATTGTGATTCCTGAGGTGGTGATGCAATTGACTGATACTCCTCAGCCCAAGCCAAAGGATCCCTTCTCGAAAAAGCAAAAATTCAAGGCTGATGACTTCTTCGATGAGCACGTGTTCTTCACTGACTATAATCCTTATGGCTCTACTTGTCTTAGAAGGAAGCGCTTTTGGACTGCCAGGCAGGCCAATTTCTATTCTTCACTGCTTTTCAACAAAGACAGTCTTCGACCACGAGCATATTCCTCATGTGGACATGGAATCAATGCCTTGCTTCTCTCCAGTCCTCAGTGTGCTTCATGATGCAGGACTGCTCAACTTTTGCTCTGACATTGTTGATTGGAATGAAGAGCTTATTCTTCAGTTCTACACAACGCTGCACATCACAGGTGATGCTGATGATATGAACACTTGGGTGTTGGACTGGATGACCAAAAATACTCATTACAAAGCACCGGCCTCTGAATTACTTCATGCCCTGCCAATCAGTCCTCCACCTGAAGGTGCTTGATGTCTGTACCAAGAAACTGAACCTACTGCTCATTACATGCAAGTGCTAATGAAGCCTCTGAAGCCCGGTCAAGCCCCAAGGACCAAATTCCCCATGAAGGAATTGTTGTATGTGCCAAGAACAGTCTATCGCATTCTGACGAAGACTTTGAGTCCTATCAAAGGCCACGACTCATCAGATGAGGAAATTGTTGGCATCATGAAGAATCTGCTATTCAACATCATGCACGGCATCCTTGTAAATTATTATGATTTCTTCATGAGGACTCTGGAAAATGTTGCACTTTCTCCGTTTGAGCTGAAGCCTTGTGCTCCTTGGATTATGAGATTCCTCAACAACAAAGCTGATTCTGAAAATGGGAGGCTTGGTTCGCTGAAAATCAGATAGCTCAGAATGATGGCCATTCTGGTTTCCATTCTGCCCAACCATAACCTGTATAGTTTTCAGTATTTCCAGCAGATCGTTGCTCCTTCTATCTTCAAACATTCGCAGGATTTGCTCGGTGGAAGGCGGTTGTGGCGGTGGAGGCGGAGGTGGCTGGTAGGGTTCAGGGGAATGCCCTGCCTATCTTGTGGAACAACGGTCAGGGACATCCTCACCAGCTTGACTGTTGCTGCCTCCACATGGCATCCTATTTTGAGAATCACCTAGCTACTTGCCCCCGATTGAAGACCTCAAGCAGACTTATTCCTCAGCTGATGAGAAGGGCAAGGCACTGACTGTGTTTGATGAAGGCATTCGTCTATTGGATGGTCAGTTTCGCAAAGCTGCATCTTATTCCACCAATGATGACTCTGCCACTCATGATTTTGCTGCCAATGCACCCAAGTCAAATCCTCAAGCCACTGCTCCTCGTGTGATGACTAACCGTGAGCTGCTTCTTAGTCTTCACCACAAGGTGGATCAAAACCACAAATGGGTTAAGCGTCAGTTTGGTTCTATTCTTGAAACTGCGTTATATCAACTAGACGGGGGGTGAATAGGTGATTTTTATGAATTCTTCACTGAGGAATTTGCCGGTGAGGAAATTCCTTAGTGAAGAACTACTAGCAGCGGAATAAGTACTCAGAAGTAAGCATAACATGATACAGACATAGTCATCATGATGAAATGAAGACAAGCACAGAGTACAGGAAGCGTAAACACAGGATAACACAAGATGAAGACAAACAGACTGAAGAAATTGAACTGAGGAAATTGAGAAAGTCTTCAGTCAAAGTCTTCAAACATAGATATGAACAATCACTCAACACAGTAATGAGGAAATGAAAGAGTTGAGGAAATAGAACCAGTAAGGTTGATGAAGACAATGATTTGGTAGACCAGTTCCAACTATTGTCTCAGTTGTACATCTGGTTGGAGCGGCTGAGTATTTAAACTCGAGGACACACAGTCCCGGACACCCAGTCGCTGAGCATGCAGCTCAGGATACCAAGTCCTCACCGTATTCTCCTTGAACTAAGGTCACACAAACCTCGTCCAATCACTCATGGTAAGTCTTCAGGCGACTTCCAAACCTTCACAGACTCGGTCACTCGGCGATCCACAATTCCTCTTGGATGCTCTAGACCATGACGCCTAACCGTCTGGAAGAAGCACATTCTTCAAAGGTAACAAGCATTGGATCTACGCAGGATCAATCTCTTCAGTGATGCTCAATCACTTTGGGTTTGTAGGTGTTTGGGTTTGGGGTTTTTCCTCACTCGATGATTTTCGCTCAAAAGTCCTCGGAGGATGGGTTGCTCTCAAATGACAAGTGTCAGTTTCTCTCGGAGTAGCCAACCATCTAGTGGTTGTAGGGGGCGGCTATTTATAGCCTAGGGAGCAGCCCGACATGATAAGACATAAATGCCCTTGTCTGATATGACTGTTAGGTGGATAAGATATTTTGGGACAGCTGGCGCGCAGCACAGCAACGGTCGGAAATTTGACTATCAAATTCCTCAGGGCTATCATGTTCCTCACTGTGTAGGCAATCCACACTGGCGAATTCCTAACTCCTCAGTCAGAACAAATTCCTCAGCGACCAGAAGAACTTCTTCTCTGTCACTGAAGAAATTGACTGAACTGCATGAGATTTCCAAAGGCTTCACTCAAAGGGTTTGGTAGGTGTAGGATTTTGAGTTGAGCATCACCTGGAAATTTTTCCTTAGTATTTCCTCGACCCCCTTTAACAGTACGGTGTTTCCTATGACTCAAGAAAGAGAAAAACAAAACTATGAAAACTCACAAACACATTAGTCCCTTAACCTATAAGTCTTCAATACACCAAAATTACTAAGGGGCACTAGATGCACATACAATCTCCCTCTTTTTGGTGATTGATGACAATATAGGTTAAGTTTTCAACGGGGATAAACATGTGAAGTGTAAGTATTGATATTGAGGAATTTGATTGCAAGATATAGAAGAACTCCCCCTGAAGATGTGCATAGTGAGGAATTTGCTTTTGAAGCAATGCACACTTGAAGAGTTGAACCATGGCGATCTCCCCCTATATCTTGTAATTCATACACGCATTTGACATATGATATGAAGAATTTGAAAATGCATGATGAAATATGGTGCCTGATGAAATTCAGCATGCGTGCAATAATATTAATGAGGAACAAGCATGCAAAATAACATATCGAGAGTGTCAAAGCACAGTAAAGCACAGTGCATCAAAAGTATCAAGGCACCATCGGGTTTAAGATTACAACTCGATCCAATAAAGTTTCAGAAGAACGAGAGTTGTAACTTAGCAAAAACAAACGCCCATATAATAGACCCGCTTGAAGACTAACTCAAATCTCTCCCCCTTTGTCATCGAATGACCAAAAGGATCGAAACTGAGGACTAACGCCCCTGAAGAATATCAAGTTGATGGAGGAGCGCCAGCGTTGTTGGGGTCGGTTGTTGTAGTAGGGTCTGCCACAGTGTCGTCCAAGTCTTCATTTTCATCAGTCTCGGGTGATGAAGAATAGGAGCTGGCCACCAAGGAAGGAACTTTGACCTTCTTGAATTTATTCGGTGGAGGTGCAGACCATTCAAATTCTTCCTTGAGACCCATATTCTTCAGATCTGCAGCGCTATAGACATGAGATAGAACAACCCAAGTACGATTGAAGGTTTCATGGAGGTAGTATTGGTTTTTCTTCACATCATTGTGTGTTGAGGTCATGTTGTGAAGAATTGAACCAAACTGACGCTTGACCCATTTATGATTGCGATCAACCTTCTGATGAAGACCGAGGAGTAACTCACGATCAGTCATCACCCTGGGAGCTGTCGCTTGAGGATTTTGCTTGGCGGCAGAGTCATGTGTGGCAGAGTCATCATTGGTGGAGTAGGATGCAGCCTTGTGAAATTGACCATCCAATGGACGAATGCCTTCATCTATCACAACAGTTGCCTTGCCTTTGTCATCAGCTGAGGAATATGTCCGTTTGAGGACTTCAATCGGGGGCAAGTAGCTGCCATGGTTCAAAGTGTCAGCTTTGTAATTTAGTGAAGCTCTTGTCCTGATGAATCTCATAATCCATGGTGCATAAGGCTTCAACTCAAATGGTGACATAGCAATATTCGCCAGAGTCCTCATGAAGAAATCATGGAAGTTGACGAGAATGCCATGAATGATATTGAAAAGCATGTTCTTCATGATGCCAACGACCTCTTCATCATTTGAGTCGTGGCCTTTGACAGGACTCATTGTCTTCGACAGAATGCGATAGACAGTCCGGGGCACATATAGTAATTCCCTAATGAGGAATTTGGTTCGAGGAGCCTGCCTTGGCTTCAAAGGCTTCATCAGCACTTGCATGAAATGATTTGAAAGTTCAGGTTCACTGTAGACACAACGAGCACCATTAAGGGGAGGACTGAGTGGGAGGGCACGAAGCAATTCAGTTGCTGGTGCCTTGTAGTGAGTATTTTCAGACATCCAGTCCAACACCCATGAATTCACATCTTCAGAGTTTCCTGTGATGTGCAACGTTGCATAGAATTGAAGAATAAGTTCTTCATTCCAGTCACAGATGTCAGTGCAGAAATTTAATAGTCCAGCATCGTGAAGAACACTGAGGACTGGCTCGAAGCACGACAGAGACTCCATGTCTACATGAGGAATGTGTTCATGATCGAAGACTTTGTCTTTGTTGAACATCACTGAGGAATAGAAATTTGCTTGACTAGCAGTCCAGAAACGCCTCTTCCTTATGCGAGCAGAGTCATAGGGGTTATAGTCAGTGAAGAACACATGCTCGCTGAAGAAATCTTCAGCCTCGAACTTTTGCTTCTTTGAGAATGGATCCGTTGGCTTGGGCACTGGAGTGTCAGTGAGTTGCATCACAACCTCAGGAATCGCAATCTCAGGTTCTTCAGGCTGAGGAATTTCTGGTTCCTCTTCAGTAGCAGGCTGCGTGTTCAAGGGTTCAACAACATCAGCTTCTTCAGCACTAGCGGCTGGAATGTCTTCTTGCATAGATGAGGTGGGATGAGTTTCTTCAGAGCCCATTTGAACAGTTGGTGCAGGGGACTGAGGTATTTGTTGAAGTGGGGTGAAGAGTGGAGTATTGGGGTGCTGACTTTCCCAAAAGTCATCATTCATCACGGACATTGTGCAACCAATGTCCACGTCTTCATCTTCAATTTCATCAATGCCAGCCTCTTCAGCAGTGAACTGAGGCATTGGCGGGGAAGCAACAGGCGTTGAAGGGATCTCATCCACTTCATTTTCTTCATCAACCTGCTCTAATGAAGCAGCAGATTGAGGTTCTTCATTAGATCCGCTTGGGATCACATATTCCTCACCAAAAGGAACAAGGTCCTTTGATGACATGGTGGAAATTGGAACAACATCAATTGGATTTTCAATAGAGCTTGTCAGAGGCTTCATCTTCTTTGGAGCTGAAGATTCTAAAGCACTGGATGCTTTCCTTTTCTTCACTGTAGCTCGCTCTGCAGCCTTGGTCTTTTTCACATCTGATGCAGATGGAAGAATAGGAGTTGGTGTAGGAGCAGGAGGAGCTAAGGAATCTGGTTGAATTTCCTCAGGCGCAACTGATGCAGTTGCCCTGACATCTTCAGTTTCATCAGGCGCACCACTAGTGGATGCCCAGGCAATTTATTCAACGGCTGGAATGGAGTCATCAGCCCTGGAACTAGCATTTTCTTCAGCAGCCTGAATGTCATCAGCGGTGCTGGCATGTTCTTCAGTTGGCTGAGCAGACGCTTCAGCATGAGGAATTTCTTGTTGCGATGGGGCTGCAACATTTGTGAATTTCTCAGTCAGTTTCACAAACCTGACTTTGGCTCCTTGCCAATCAGCATAGTACGCATTGAAGTCGTTGCTGAGGGTTTTGATTTCAGCTTGGATCTTGAGGAGTTCATCAGGTGTCATATTGACAACGTTATTCTTTAGGAACTTCTCTTTTCTAAACTGAGTCTTCTTGATCTTCCTGGCCTTCTCAAATTTCCATTTCTCTTCAGTAATGAAATGGGTCAGCATGTGACTTTGACTAGGAGTCAACTTGAAATCAAGCATAGGAGTATTTGGATCCTTGTGCCAGAGATCAATGTAATCAAGAATCACCCTTGGATCCAAAAGCAGTGGCGCATTTGTGCCTTTGGCTCTAGCGGCCCTTTCTTATCGGTCTCTGATGATTTCTGCAAGTTCATCATCATCAGCTTCATCGTCAGATGGCACATGGAAGGCAACCTGTTTCTTCTTTGGACTTGGCCGAGGACCTCGACCAGCCGTTGCCTTAGTCTTCAATAGAGTGGGGCCTGATGAAGATTTTGGTGCAACTGAGGAACTAGCTGAGGCACCAGAGGCAATAGAGATGCCTGTTGTCCTTTGGCACGTGGCCAGATGTACAGGTGTTGAGGACTTTGCCGGAGCAGCTGAGGGCTTTCGAGGAGGAGCAGTAGTTGGAGCTGGCTGTGAGGGCTTTGAAGATTCTGGCCGTGAGGGCATTGAAGATTCTGGCCGTGAGGGCATTGTTGAGGAACTTGGCCGTGAGGGCATAGTTGGTGAAGCACTTGGCTTGTGAGCAGTCTTCTTTGCCATTGATTTTCGTGGCTTGACAGAGGCCTCAGTGGCAGTAGCAGCAGCAGAGTCTTCATTGAATTTCCTCACTGCTTCTTTGGCTTGTCTTGCCAACTTAGCTTGGCGTTTGGCCCATTCTTCAGGAAAGTCCTCACCACGCTTGATGCTGGTGGGGTCAGCCACTTGGCCAGGTGCCAATGGAGCTCTTGGGCATGGAGGATTAAGTGCAAATTTCTTCATATATTTTGGAGTCACATATCTGTACTCCCTCCATTCTCTTGCCCATCTCCGTTCAATTTTCTGTATGCGCACCTTGCGCTGATTTTTATTTTCTTTTCCGTACTTAGCCTCATCAGGTGTGCAATAATCAACATAAATTGCCTCAGGTATTTCAAAAGTAGTCATGACCTCATGCTTGTTTCCTCCTTTCTGCGGCCTCTTACCATCATCCATATTCTTCAGATGAGGAATTTGAACAATCGAATTTTCTGAAGAAGTATGCAACTTTTCTTTGAGGAATGCTGCAAATGAGTTAAGTTGATGAGAACCTAGTGATTCAGCAGCAGACATGAGTAACTGTGAACAGAGTATAGTTGTGAGGAATTTGGAGAGGTCATATGCGTTCTCAGAAGGTTTTCCAAAAAGAACAAGTTTGGGGAATTTGACCAGATGAGCCTCGAAGAATTTCACTAAGCGTTCTTTGTCTTAGGTTCCAGAGTTGTATAGATCGAGGATCCACACAATTGAGGAGTCTTGAAGAAAAATGATGCTTAGAGAAATGAATCAAGAACAGATGAATAGTGAGGTGTTTTGTGTGTGAGGATTTGAAGAATAAAACACCTCTGAAGATTTTGTTGTGAAATTTCAAATAAAAAGGGGTAGTAAATGTAATTTTTAATTACCCTGGATGAAGAACATGACGAACTGAGAAGCAGAACAGTGAAGTTTGTCGATGTAGATCTTCCACGCCCTAACTTGGCGGAGGAAGACAGCTAAGGCGGCGGCGGAGTGAAGATTTCCGCGGTCGGCGCGAGTACGACGGCGACGAGGTCGAGGCAGTGAAGCTCTTCCTCACCGGCGATGATGGAGTAGCAGCGGCGCTAGGGTTTGAGGAGCTCGAGCGAGAGAGAGAGAGAGCGGTCGAGCGGAGTAAAGGAAGTGAGGAAGGGACGAGGGGGTATTTATAGTCGCAGTGAAAAACTGTTCGCCCGAAGATTTAGGACGAACCTGCCCCTGACCCTTCTCCTTCGCTTGACATGTGTCACCCACGTACTGAGAAGTGGAGATCGGGTTAGATCGTGGGTGAATAGATAAGTCTTTTGTGGGATCCAGAACGGATTGAGCGGTAAAACCGAAAATTTTGGATAAGATTAGTTTTAAAGTTCCGTTCGCAAATTCTTCAGCTGTCAAAGACACAGTGAAGATTTTGAATGAGTTTCAAATAGAACGCACATGAAGAATTTGTGAATAGATTAGGTTGAGTATAGCATAGAGGGGGAAGGGTCCGATCGCATTCACTTAGCAGAAAAATGCAACTTGAAGAATTAGCCATAAGTGAATGCTGTAGAGGACATAAACTCTTATATATATATAACGTCAATGAGGAAAAACGACGGAAACAATGAAGATTTTGCAAAGTTGAAGAATTTCAAAAACTGAAGAATTTCAAAAACTGAGTGTCGGTGTCAAAACCGGCGGATCTCGGGTAGGGGGTCCCGAACTATGCGTCTAGGCGGATGGTAACAGGAGACAAGGGACACGATGTTTTACCCAGGTTCGGGCCCTCTTAATGGAGGTAAAACCCTACGTCCTGCTTGATTAATATTGATGATGTGTGTTACAAGAGTGGATCTACCACGAGATCAAGGACGCTAAACCCTAGAAGCTAGCCTATGGTATGATTGTTGTTCGTCCTACAGACTAAAGCCATCCGGTTTATATAGACACCAGAGAGGGCTAGGGTTATACAGAGTCGGTTACAATGGTAGGAGATCTACATATCCGTATCACCAAGCTTGCCTTTCACGCCAAGGAAAGTCCCATCCGGACACGGGACGAAGTCTTCAATCTTGTATCTTCATAGTCTTGGAGTCCGGCCGATGATGATAGTTCGACTATCCAGACACCCCCTAGTCCAGGACTCCCTCAGTAGCCCCTGAACCAGGCTTCAATGATGACAAGTCTGACGCGCATATTGTCTTCGGCATTGCAAGGCGGGTTCCTCCTCTGAATAATTTATGGAAGATTGTGAACACCAGGATAGTGTCCGGCTCTGCAAAATAAATTCCACGTACCACCGTAGAGAGAATAATATTTACACAAGTTCAATCTGCTGACGTATTTGGTGGCGTGACGTCACACCATTACCAAGCCTTTACTCGAATTGTTTTTATTGTACCACCTCAGCGCGTTTAGCGAAGCGGTTTCCTTGGCACGTCTTGTCGAAGCAGAGATCGTGTTCCCCTTATTCCGGGATTCCCATCAATACGGACGTGGGTAACCTAGCTGCGCCATTGATTGCGGCGCTTGGGAGATAAGCGAGTTTTATCAGGCCGGTGGGGACACATGTTTTTGTCCGCCCATATAAGGGGATAAAGATCCAACCCTTTTACCTGCGCCTTCTTCCTCCTTGGCTTATCCATCTCCGCGAACTCGAGCTCCAGCGCCCAAGTCCGCACATCTCACCTCAACCTTCTCCAACTATGTCCGGAGCGGGAGGCAAGTGGATGGCCTCCTCCGTCACGGAGGGGCACATCCAGAAGCTGCGCAGCGCCGGATATTTATCCAGCAACATCGCGCATCGGCTCCCCGACGAGGGAGAGCTCATCCCCACCCCCAGGCCCCATGAGAGGGTAGTATTTCTTACCCATTTCCTCCGCGGACTGGGCTTCCCACTCCATCCCTTTGTCCGGGGGCTCATGTTCTACTACGGCCTGGATTTCCATGATCTAGCCCCGAATTTCATCCTCAACATCTCGGCGTTTATCGTCGTGTGTGAGGCCTTCCTCTGCATCCAGCCCCACTTCGGCTTGTGGCTCAAGACCTTCAGTGTCAAGCCGAAGGTTGTGAAGGGCAGCCAAGCAGAGTGCGGAGGCGCCATGGTGGGCAGGATGTCCAACGTTACTTGGCTTGAGGGCACTTTCGTGGAAACCATAAAGGGGTGGCAATCGGGGTGGTTCTACATCACCGAGCCGCGTGACCCCGAATGGGCAGCGGCCCCCGAATTCAGATCTAGCATCCCCACACGGCTCACCTCCTGGAAAGAGAGCGGCCGGACATGGGGCGACTCAGAGGAGCTGACCGGACTCCAAGCCTGCGTCCAAAAGCTAGTGGACAAGAAGCTCAAGCTTGTCAACGTGGTCCAGGTCATGCTCATCCGCCGGATCCTTCCGTGCCAACGATGGGGCTTCAACATGTGGGAGTTCGATCCGGCGCAGCACCAGACTTTGAGCGGGCTCTTCGACACTACGTACGAAGATGTCTGGAAGGTGCTGTTCAAGGGCGCCGAAGCTCCCGCATCCTCTACCGAAGATCGCGGATTCAGCTCGCAGCATCCGGCTGACGAGGTAAATAATTTTGTCCTTTACGGGATGCTTGTTTTCCATTGTTTGACTCTATGCGGGATCTAAACTCCCTTTCCTTTGACATGACTGGCTGACGAAGTCCGAACAGACTATCTGTCTGGCCCCATTGCCAGAGGACCCAGCGGACGCCCGCTTAACAGGGCTGCTGGCTCCGGCACCCCACGTGGTGCCGGAGAAGAAGGCCAAGAAGAAGGCCACGGGCACTCGGAAGAGTTCCCGTTTTCAGGTGTTATCGGATGATGACTCCGAGGTCGAATCCTCTCACAAAGGTGAGGAGGAGAAGAAGAAAGCCTCTCCCCCAACGGGGGGAGGGAGGAAAAGGAAGGCCTCCCCAACGAGGGAGGCCGAAGGGTCCAAGAAGGGAAAAACTCTTTCCCCGGACTGCTCTGCCAATGCCAGTGACGACAAAGAGGACTGGCCTCCAAGGGCCAAGCCCCTGGAGAGATCGTAAGTATCCGGACTCCCAAATAACTTCATGGTTTTTCTTTATTGCCACACAATGTCTTTCTAATGCCGCATACAACCCTGCAGTCCGCCCAAGGAAGATCTTCCCGCTTCGTCGAGCGGGTCCTTAGGTGCGTCGGATATGGATTCTCTTCCGACCGCCTCCACCCCCCGTGACACAGACGATGCCGAGGTGGGGTCCTAGGAAAGGACCCACCAGGAGGAGGAGACCCCGGAGGTGTCGCAGGACAACCTCCCGGACTTTGCACCGGACTCGGCCCCGGAACCCATAGTGGCTCCGGAGTCCAGCGGGCGGCCCCTTCGTAAGAAGGGCAAGACCGTGACACTGGCAGCCTCCGTCCAACCGGAGGCGCCGGATAGCTTGCTGGAGGCGCTCAAAGGCGCCTCCATCGAAGAGGAACACCACACTGTTATGAGTGCGGTGATTCAGAAGGTCCAGCTCGCCAAGAGCGGGCTGACCGAAGCCTGCAGCAGCCTTCTAACAGGCTTGGAGGTAAGAAGTTTGATATATGTAAAATAGTACCGCATAGACAGTAGCCCCTGATGCTCGGTTCGGTGTTCGGAAAGAAAAGCCGGACTGAGGATCTAAAAAGATATACGCAGGAGTCATAAAAAATATGTCAATATGGGATTGCAGGCTGCGCTGCTGACCTCTGCCGCATTGACTGCGGAGGTCAATACTTTGAAGCAAAGCCTCGAGCGGTCCGAGAACGAGCTCGGCCGTGCCAAGAAGCAGCTCGAGGACAAGGAAGGTGAGTAACACCTTATTAAAATTGTACCTTACAGAAAAGGATTTTGGTTGCAAAAAGAATGACAAGGATAACGTGGGTATTGCAGGGGCCACTAACGAGGTGGCTACCCTGAAGGAGGCGGTGGCCGCGGCCGAACGTAATGCGGCCGCGGAGCGCACCGAGCGAGAGAAGCAGGAGGCGCGGGTGGCGGAGGTACAACAAGAGCTCCAGGATCTCGTGAAAAAACATGAGAGCCTGGAGCGTGACTCGAAGACTCGAGAGTCTGAGCTTGCAACGGCTCTTGAGAGTGCCAAAGCCGCTAAGGCCGAAGCCTACAAGGCCCTCCAAGAAATCGAGGCGTTGAAGAAAATAGCAGCGGGTAAGGCATTTTTCATGCAAAGTAAGCATGTGAGTGTTAATTACCTGTTGCTTACCCGAATTCGGAGCTCTCCAGGAGCGTTCGCAGATCTTCCTCGCAGCGTGTCCGATGCTGCCGCGTTCTACCGGGCCGAGGAGGGGAGCTCGACGGAGAAGGTCTTCTGGTCTCAGTATGCTGAGGCCGGACATCCGGTGCCCCTTAGCGACCAGCTGAAGCAGCTGGTCGAGCTCCACAAGGCGGCCGAACAGGCCATGAAGGGCCTCATAGTTCGGCTGTGGCCGAAGGAGGCCATGCCTGGGAGCTACTTCGGCCTGGTGCGGCGGCTGGTGGATGCGTGTCCATGGGTTGAAGTCATCAAGCACTCCGCCTGTATTGAAGGTGCCCGTCGGGCCCTTGCCCGCGCAAAGGTGCACTGGGGCAAGATGGATGCCCAGAAGCTTGTGACGGACGCGCCACCGCAGGGCAAGGAGCATCGCACGCCCGAGATGTATTATAAGAGTGTGCTGAAGGGTGCCCGCACTATTGCGGGTGAGTGCTCCAAAGATGTAATATTTGAGTAGACTCGCATTTTGTTATCCTGTGCGCTGAAAACTTAGTTCATATGCGCTAAGCAACGCTTTTTAATTTAAAATATTACCTTCTGTGCGGCTGTTTATCAAATCTGAGAGAAGGCAAGTCGTCGGCTTCAGCCCCCATGCCACGAGTGCTGGGGTGTTCGGGATAAATTTGAGCACTCTTGTTCCCATATTTGGGTCCATCTAGGGAGGCGCTCAACACAACGAACAAGGCAACCGGACTTATAATGCTTGAACACTCTCACTTAGCCATAGAATTCTATAATTTTAAATTTCGGCGAAGCCCCTAGTCTTCGGAAGGCCGAATTTGGGGCGCTATCCACGCCTGGGCCGGACAAAGTCGGCTCCTCGCTCTAAGCGGCATAAGTCTTTAAGGACTCGCAAAAAACCTCTCGAACAGCGACCAGCTCTCGCCTCATCATGACGGTCAGTTTTAGCTTTCTCCACTGAGGCGCTCGCCCAGCTCAACTGGGGCGCAATCGCAGTGGTTCTCCCAGTGCTACCTTAGCCGATACAACGGAACGTAAGGTACCAAAACATGGGAGCCGGGCAAACCCAACTATTGACCTAAGACATGATTCGGAGCCGATGCATATAATGCTATAAGTTCGGGGTGCCGCACTTGTGAAAGTGTTCGGACTTATCACACCATGATGCGGGAAACATAAGCCCCTGGTGTATTTAGCCGTACCAAAATGTACGGATGCAACATGTCATAAATGAACATATGTATAAGAAAGAAATGCAATTGGAAGCAAAAAGGTGCTGCATTACTTATTCAAGAAAAACTGCTGTAAGTGCAGAACGATACAAATGGTGCGATAAGCAAGGGATGGGACTATTAAACATGTCCCCCTCCAGGGGTAGGCTGCGGAATGGTGCATAAAACAGATTTAATGCTCGTAATGGAGACCACCTGGATATTCGTTGTAGCCTTTCTCCTTCCCTGGCTGTTGCATCGTGAGTTCGGCAGGTCTGCTGCCGGACAGGGCCTCTGACGAACGGAGTCCTGTGGGTAAAAATAAAAAGGAAAAAGAAAAAAAGAACGACACACTTGAGAGCCCCTGGTGTGGTTGAGCCGCATTCTGGGCCTATCGTGGTCGTGCCCCTCTCCCCATGCCCATGGTATCTTCAGAGCGTAATGGTGTACGCGAAGGACCTGTCTTGACGTTTTGCAGGGGCTGGGGTTGGGGCCGCACTGCTACGCGTGCTCGGAACGTGCCAGGTGGTCTTGTTGTAGGTTACTCCGGGCGCGTTTAGCCGTGTCCGGTCGCTTAACGGCCGGACTCGAGAATTGCCTTAAGAGGCTGCACTGTACTTCTGCCGCGAGAGCCGCTGTATGTTCCTCCGTTCGGAGAGAGCGTTCAGTGTTTCCGTTGACCGTGATGACTCCTCGAGGGCCTGGCATCTTGAGCTTGAGGTATGCGTAGTGCGGCACCGCGTTGAACTTTGCGAACGCGGTACGTCCGAGCAGAGCATGATAGCCGCTGCGGAACGGAACTATGTCGAAGATTAACTCCTCGCTTCGGAAGTTATCCGGGGATCCGAAGACCACTTCCAGTGTAACTGAGCCTGTACAATTGGCTTCTACACCTGGTATGACGCCTTTAAAGGTCGTCTTGGTAGGTTTAATCCTTGAGGGGTCTATGCCCATTTTGCGCACTGTATCCTGATAAAGCAGGTTCAGGCTGCTGCCGCCGTCCATCAGGACTCTGGTGAGGTGAAATCCATCGACGATTGGGTCTAAAACCAATGCGGCGAATCCGCCATGGCGGATGCTGGTGGGGTGGTCCCTTCGGTCAAAAGTGATCGGGCAGGAGGACCATGGATTGAACTTCGGGGCAACTGGCTCCATCGCGTATACATCCCTGAGTGCACGCTTCCGCTCCCTTTTGGGTATGTGTGTTGCGTATATCATGTTCACCGTCCGCACCTGTGGGGGGAAACCCTTCTGTCCTCTATTGTTCGGCGGTCGGGTCTCTTCCTCGTCATCGCTATGCAGCCCCTTGTCATTGTTTTCGGCAATTAACTTGCCTGCCTTCTTGAATACCCAACAGTCCCTGTTGGTGTGGTTGGCTGGCTTTTCGGGGGTGCCGTGTATCTGGCACGAGCGGTCAAGTATTCGGTCCAAATTGGACGGACCCGGAGTAGTTCTTTTGAATGGCTTTTTCCGCTGACCGGGTTTAGAGCCTCTGAATCCGGCATTGACTGCCGTATCTTCACTATTATCGCCGTTAATGCGGCGTTTGTTTTTGTTGCGACGCGACCTGCCATTACGGTCCTTGAAATCCGGACTGCCAGAATTTTTGCTGAGGTTGTTGCTGCGTGCTAGCCAGCTGTCCTCACCCGTGCAGAAGCGGGTCATGAGTGATGTGAGGGCTGCCATGGATTTCGGCTTTTCCTGTCCCAGGTGCCGGGCAAGCCACTCGTCGCGGATGTTATGCTTGAAGGCCGCGAGGGCCTCCGCATCCGGACAGTCGACGATTTGGTTTTTCTTGGTTAAGAACCGTGTCCAGAATTGTCTGGCCGATTCGTCTGGCTGCTGAATTATGTGGCTTAGGTCATCAGCGTCTGGTGGTCGCACATACGTGCCTTGGAAGTTATCGAGGAATGCGGCTTCCAGGTCTTCCCAACTCCCGATTGACTCTGCTGGCAAGCTGTTAAGCCAATGCCGGGCTGGTCCTTTAAGCTTGAGTGGGAGATATTTGATGGCGTGAAGATCATCACCGCGGGCCATGTGGATGTGAAGGAGATAGTCTTCGATCCAAACCGCGGGGTCTGTTGTGCCATCGTAGGATTCAATGTTCACGGGTTTAAACCCTTCGGGGATTTGATGATCCATTACTTCATCTGTGAAGCATAGTGGGTGTGCGGCGCCTCTGTACTGGGCGATATCACGACGGAGCTCAAAAGAGCTTTGTCTATTTTGTTCGGCCCGGCCGGACTTACTGTGTCCGGCGCGACGGTTGTCGTCACGTATCATGGGGCGCCCACGCGATCCATAGATCGATCTTGATTGTCTTGCCTTATCCTCCAATATATCTCGCAAGTCCGGAGCGTTCCCCTGTGGCCTTGTGCTTTTCGAGCGATGCCGGGGTACGGTTCTAGTGAAGGGCCTAGGGGCCTCTCTGTCGCGACCACGGGGTGGTCGGTCAGCCGTATTGTCTGCTGGTGATGCAGGTTCATACGCCTCCTCCTCTAATCGGGGGAGCAGCTTGCGTTTAGGGTAGCTTTTGGAGGGGCATTCGAGCTCATGCTCTTCGGCCGCGAGGACTTCAGTCCATCTGTCGGCTAGCAGATCTTGATCAGCTCTAAGCTGTTGCTGCTTTTTCTTGAGGCTGTTTGCCGTGGCCATAAGCCTGCGTTTAAAACGCTCTTGTTCGACGGGATCCTCAGGCACGACGAATTCGTCATCGTCGAGGCTTGCCTCGTCTCTGGAGGGAGGCATATAATCCTCTACCTCTTCTTCTGCCGCTCTGTCATGAGGGCTGGCGTCTCCATCCTCCTGTGCTGAATCTTGCTGGAGTGGGTTGTCTTCGGCACTGTCTGGGGTGTTATTATCTCCGGTGCCGGAATCTTCATTCTTGCTGTGGCGGGATTTAGAGCGGCGCCGCTGACGCCGACGCTTGGGCTGTTTCTTGGAGGGGTCATCCTCCGCTGTTCCTTCGCCATTCCCATCCTTTGGGATATCCACCATGTATATGTCATATGATGAGGTGGCTTTCCAGTGCCCGGTAGGCGCTGGTTCTTGGTCATCTCCGGCATCGTCGTCCATACCGTCGATGTCTTCGGAGTCGTAGTCTAGCATGTCGGTTAGATCGTCGACAGTGGCTACTAAGTGGGTGGTGGGTGGGCTTTGAATTTCTTCGTCGTCCGCATCCCAACCGTCCTGACCGCAGTCCGGCCAGGGCTCTCCTGATAACGAGAGATACTTTAGCGAACTCAAGATGTTGCCAAAAGGTGAGTGTTGAAAGATGTCCGCCGCGGCGAACTCCATGATCGGCGCCCAATCAGATTCGATCGGAGGGGGCGCGGGAGGTTCGGAGTCCGGCGAGGAGTCCGGCACCTCGGAGTCACGAGCTTCATGAGGGACAAGGTCAGTGTTCGGCTCTATCGCCGTAGAGGTTGCAGCCCCCGAGGCGGTGTCTAGCCATCCGTCCTCGATCTGCGCAGCCGGCTCCGAATTGAAGATCGGAGCGGACTCGAGTGCGGCCTCCAGGGTACTGTCCGGCTGCAGAGCTAAATCATGCCCATCGTGACAGTGCGGCGCGCTTGGCTGTGGCTCGAATCCATCGAAGATCAAGTCCCCGCGGATGTCAGCCGTGAAGTTCAAACTTCCAAATCTGACCTGACGGCCAGGGGCGTAGCTTTCGATCTGCTCCAGATGGCCAAGTGAATTGGCCCGCAGTGCAAAGCCGCCGAATACGAAGATCTGTCCGGGGAGGAAGGTCTCACCCTGGACTGCGTCGTTGTTGATGATCGAAGAAGCCATCGAGCCTATCGGTGACGACACAGAGGAACTCTCAATGAAAGCACCAATGTCGGTGTCAAAACCGGCGGATCTCGGGTAGGGGGTCCCGAACTGTGCGTCTAGGCGGATGGTAACAGGAGACAAGGGACACGATGTTTTACCCAGGTTCGGGCCCTCTTGATGGAGGTAAAACCCTACGTCCTGCTTGATTAATATTGATGATGTGTGTTACAAGAGTGGATCTACCACGAGATCAAGGAGGCTAAACCCTAGAACCTAGCCTATGGTATGATTGTTGTTCGTCCTATGGACTAAAGCCATCCGGTTTACATAGACATCGGAGAGGTCTAGGGTTATACAGAGTCGGTTACAATGGTAGGAGATCTACATATCCGTATCACCAAGCTTGCCTTCCACGCCAAGGAAAGTCCCATCCGGACACGGGACGAAGTCTTCAATCTTGTATCTTCATAGTCTTGGAGTCCGGCCGATGATGATAGTTCGGCTATCCAGACACACCCTAGTCCAGGACTCCCTCACTATGGAATTTCAAAAATGAAGATTTTCAACTTTGGTGGTGGCGTGACCCACCGTATAAGAATGATGATTTCAGACACCGCGTACAATTGTCGTAGGGTTCTGAGAATCAAATTCTTCATTAATTTCTTCACACTTAGAGTGTTATTCTTCATTGATTGAAGAAAAACGTTTCTTCATGTGTTGCACATCTAAGTCATCAATTTTGCATAAGTGTCAGGATGTGTGTCCTTTTTCAAAGAACATTTGAAGATTCTAGGATATTTAGCTCACACCGCAACTTGCTAAATCTCTTCTCATCCAAGGGCTTTGTGAAGATATGGGCTAGCTGTTCTTCAGTCTTCACGTGCTCGATGGAGATGTCGCCCTTCAACACATGATCACGAAGAAAATGATGACGAATCTGAATGTGCTTTGTCTTCGAGTGCTGAACTGGGTTGTGAGCAATCTTGATGGCACTCTCATTGTCACAGAGGAGAGGCACGTTCTTCACGTTGATTCCGTAGTCCTTGAGGGTTTGCTTCATCCATAGCAGTTGAGCACAGCAAGAACCAGCAGCAATGTACTCAGCCTCCGCAGTAGACAGTGATACGCAGTTCTGTTTCTTCGAGGACCAACAGACCAAGATCGTCCGAGAAATGAACAAGTACAGATGTTGACTTTGCGGTCCACATGATCACCAACATAGTCAGAGTAGAATATCCAATGAGATCAAAAGTAGAGCCCTTGGGGTACCATAATCTAGTGTTGTTGTGTGAGCTAGATATCGAAGAATATGTTTCACAGCCTTATGGTGTGATTCCTTCGTGCCAGCTTGAAATCAGGCACACATGCAAACACTAAGCATTATATCTGGCCTAGATGCACATAAGTATAATAACGAGCCAATCATGGAGCGTATACCTTGTGATCGAAGTCAATACCATTTTCATCAGTGCATAGATGGCCATTCGTGGGCATAGGATTTTGACGCCTTGCAGTCTTGCATGCGAATTCTCAGAACTTCCTTGGGTATTTCTCCTGAGATATGAATATACCATTGTGCTATTGATGAATTTGCAGACCTAAAAAGAATTTCAACTCTCCCATCATATACATTTGATATTCTTCACTCATCATATAGGCAAATTCATCACTATAACGTTGGTCAGTACAACCAAAGATAATATCATCAACGTATATTTGGCACACAAACAGTTCACCATCATAAGATTTAGTAAAGAGAGTAGGGTCGAGTGAACCGGGTGTGAAGCCATTCTTCATGAAGAATTCCTTCAAAGTGTCATACCACGCCCGAGGGGCCTGCTTGAGGCCATACAGGGCCTTGTTGAGTGTGAAGACTTTGTCAGGATTCTTTGGATCTTCAAAACCTGGGGGTTGAGCAACATATACTTCTTCCTCAAGCTTACCATTGAGGAATGCACTTTTCACATCCATTTGTTGTAAGATGATATTATGATGGTTAGCATAAGCAAGTAATATGCGAATAGCCTCAAGTCTAGCAACAGGTGCAAAAGTTTCATCGAAATCAATTCCTTCAACCTGTGTGTAGCCTTGAGCTACAAGTCATGCCTTATTCCTCACCACAAGGCCATTTTCATCTTGCTTGTTGTGGTAGATCCACTTTGTGCCGATGATATTATGCTTGCGAGGATCTGGATGTTTGACCAATTCCCAGACATTGTTGAGCTCGAACTGATGTAATTCTTCTTGCATGGCCTGAATCCACTCAGGCTCCAGAAATGCTTCATCTACCTTAGTGGGCTCTGTAATAGAGACAAAAGCATAGTGCCCACAAAAGTTAGATAAATGTGAAGCTTTTGAGCGTGTGAGAGGACCTGGCGCTCGAATGTCATCGATGATCTTTTCCACTTGCACTTCTTTTGCAATGCGAGGATGAGCTGGTTGTCGTTGAGGAATTTGATCAGCATTTTCTTCAGCACCATTTTCTTCAGCATTTTCATCAGGTGCACCAGCTCGATTTTCTTCACGTTCTGGAATGAATTCTTCAACAGGTTCTTTGGTAGGAATAACATCCTCAGTAGCCTTGAACTTGATAGAATCCTCAGGTTCTGGTTCATCTATCACAGAAGGTAGGTGCTCTCTTTGCGAGCCATTAGTTTCATCGAACCGCACATCTACAGTTTCAACAACCTTGTGAAGAACGTGGTTGAAGACTCTGTAGGTGTGCGAGTCCTTTCCGTAACCAAGCATAAAACCTTCATGTGCTTTCGGTGCAAATTTAGCATTGTGATGAGGATCTCCAATCCAACATTTAGCACCGAAGACTTTGAAGTAACTCACATTGGGTTTCTTGTCAGTGAGGAGTTCATAGGCAGTCTTCTTGAAGAATTTGTGAAGATATACCAGATTGATGATGTGGCACGCAGTATCAATTGCATCAATACAAAAGCGACGAGGCGTTTTGTATTCATCAAGCATAGTGCGAGCCATTTCAGCGAGGGTTCTGTTCTTGTGCTCCACGACACCATTCTGTTGAGGAGTATAAGGAGCAGATAACTCATGAGTAATACCAATTTCATCAAGATAGCCATCAAGAACGGAATTCTTGAACTCAGTCCCCTTATCAGTTCTGATGTGCTTGATCTTCACACCAAAGTTGGTTGAAGCCCTCGAGGAAAATCGTTTGAAGATTTCCTGCACTTCATGTCTGAAAGTGACAATGTGTACCCATGTGTAACGAGAATAGTCATCAACAATAACAAAGCCATATAGAGATGCATCATTCGAAATAGTAGAATAATGATTAGGACCAAAGAGATCCATGTGAAGCAATTCAAATGGACGAGTAGTGGTCATGATAGTCTTCGCTGGATGCTTGGTCTTTGTCTTCTTTCCAGCTTCACAAGCTCCACATAAGTGATCCTTGAGGAATTTGACATTCTCAATGCCAATGACATGCTTCTTCTTTGCAAGCGTGTTTAGATTCCTCATGCCAGCATGACCAAATCGTCGATGCCATAGCCAGCCTTCTAAGGCTTTTGCAAGTAAGCACATGGCTGGTTGTGGTCCTGTAGAGAAATCAACAATATACAGATCTCCTCTCCTAAAGCCTTCGAAGACTTTGGAATGGTCAGCTTCCATGATCACAACACATCGATATCTTCCAAAGACAACAACCATATCAAGATCACAAAGCATTGAGACAGACATGAGGTTGTATCCTAAGGACTCGACAAGCATGACTTTGTCCATGTGTCGATCCTTTGAGATTGCAACCTTACCTAGACCCAATACCTGACTTTTGCCTTTGTCAGCGAAGATGATGTGCTTCAGATGTGACGGTGTTCAGGGAGCATCCATCAATAGACTCTTGTCACCCGTCATGTGATTTGTACATCCACTATCTAGAACCCACTCGTTGGCTTTGGGCTGATCATCCTGCAGATGAATTAGTGCAACTTACGATCTCATATACTTCATCAGTGAAGAATATGATATCAAGTTCATCTGATGAATTTCATCAAGTAGTAAACAGATATTTCAGTATGAGGACGTGTGAAATGAAAGTTCATTTCATCATGATTCGGCTGCGTCCTTTTAGGCATTTTTGTCAGGCCTCCAGCAAATTCTTCAGACGTTTAAAGCACGTCTGGAGACCTAACCCTGCATAAGGGATTAGTTCTTTTTCTTCACCACCCACATCTGAAGGGGTGGCAAAGAGTTCATCACTCTGCGAGCACCATATGAGAAAGGTGGCATAGAGGCCAATCCATTTCGTTTCACATAAGAGGGGTTAGGGTAAGCATATAAGCAGAGAAATTCTTCGAGGACTTATGAACATAATGATTTGAAGAATAATGCGCATATTCATAGCCCTTAGCTCTACCCTGCGAAACAGAGGGGTTAGCACAATGATGATCATATGACGACTTTGATCCATTTGAGGAATTTGATCCATGTGAAAAATTAGGTCCATATGAAGAATTGGATCTGGGGTTCCCGTTCTTCACAGGTGGTGTCATGAGGATATTCACCTGAAGACTTTCAACATAACTTTTGGGAACCCATATTTTGTTCATAGGGGAACTGTTCCTGCAGTTAGTGCCAACATATCTAGCAAATACTTCACCATTCTGATTTTTGAACAGTTTATAGTTGGAGTCAAATGACTCATCAGAAGAATGAGAAGATTCACATGTAAAGCCAGATAAGTTAGATGGATCAACTGGAGGTCCCTTTGCAGCAACCCATGAGGTTTTGGGGTATTGCTCAGGCTTCCAATATGTTCCATCAGCATTGAGTTTCCTCTCAAAGGCAATACCCTCTTTCCTAGGGTTTCTGTTGAGGATATGCTTTTTGAGCACATCACAAAGAATCTGATGCCCTTTGAGGCTTTTGTACATGCCTGTCGTGTACAGTTCCTTCAGCCCTGCATCATCAGTGATACTAGCAATGTCCTCAGATGAGGAATTAGTGATAGCAGAGGCAGGTGAAGAATTTGTAACAGTTGAAGCATTTGAACATTCAGGTGAAGAATTAGCAGATTCACGTTCAATGCACTTTAAGCATGGAGGAACAAATTCTTCTTGAGAAGCACTGATTTGTTGAGCAAGTAATGAATCGCAATCCTTCAGAAGATCTTCACAACTCACTCTTAGCTTCTCAAGATCTTGCTTTCTTTGAAGAAGTTCAAGAGAAAGTTTCTCGTGATCAGATAACAGAGCGTTATGATGACCTTGAAGATCGTCAAACTTGGAATGGAGTCCTTGAAGACTTTCAGCCAAGGCTTTTGACTGATCCATTTCTTCACCTAACATATCATTGCTCTTATTTAGCATGTAATGAACTTTTTCCAAAGCTCTTTGTTGTTTAGTGGCAAGGGAAGCAAGTTTGTCATAGCTAGGTCCAAATTCATCACCAGATTCATCATCACTGGACTCAGATAAGTAGCATTCGTTTACCTTAGCACTTTTTGCCATAAGGCAGGGGTTGGACGATGATGATTCTAGTTCGAATGTCATCTCTTTGAGAGATTCCTTGTAATCATCAAGCCAAGGATCATGACGATTTAGATGTCCATCATAGACCTCAGAGAGACGGTCCCAGATTAGCTTCGCGTGATTGAGATGCATGACGTTCCTGAATTGATTTCGGGATAGACTTGTGCAGATGACATTCTTCGCTGTGAGGTTGAGGAGAGTGTACTTGCGAATGTCATCAGCTTCAGCCATCTTGCATAGATCGGTAAGACCGATCTCGGTGATGGTCCATAGTTCGCTGTCCATAGCCATGAGTCGCTTCTTCATCATGGCCTTCCATCGAGGATACTCATGACCGTCAAAGATGGGGCAGGAAACGTTCCTCAAACCTGCAGTCGACATAACTAGAACTCCAGGTGGTTAAACCAAAATCACACAGAACAAGGGAGTACCTTGCTCTGATACCAATTGAAAGTGTGTTATATCGACTAGAGGGGGGTGAATAGGCGATTTTTATGAATTCTTCACTGAGGAATTTGCCGGTGAGGAAATTCCTTAGCGAAGAACTACTAGCAACAGAATAAGTACTCAGAAGTAAGCATAACAGGATACAAACATAGTCATCATGATGAAATGAAGACAAGCATAGAGTACAGGAAGCGTAAACACAGGATAACACAAGATGAAGACAAACAGACTGAAGAAATTGAACTGAGGAAATTGAGAAAGTCTTTAGTCAAAGTCTTCAAACATAGATATGAACAATCACTCAACACAGTAATGAGGAAATGAAAGAGTTGAGGAAATAGAACCAGTAAGGTTGGTGAAGACAATGATTTGGTAGACCAGTTCCAACTGCTGTCTCAGTTGTACGTCTGGTTGGAGCGGCTGAGTATTTAAACTCGAGGACACACAGTCCCGGACACCCAGTCGCTGAGCACGCAACTCAGGTCACCAAGTCCTCACCGTATTCTCCTTGAACTAAGGTCACACAGACCTCGTGCAATCACTCGTGGTAAGTCTTCAGGCGACTTCCAAACCTTCACAGACTCGGTCACTCGGCGATCCACAATTCCTCTTGGATGCTCTAGACCATGACGCCTAACCGTCTGGAAGAAGCACAGTCTTCAAAGGTAACAAGCGTCGGATCCACGCAGGATCAATCTCTTCAGTGATGCCCAATCACTTTGGGTTTGTAGGTGTTTGGGTTTGGGGTTTTTCCTCACTCGATGATTTTCGCTCAAAAGTCCTCGGAGGATGGGTTGCTCTCAAATGACAAGTGTCAGTTTCTCTCGGAGCAGCCAACCAGCTAGTGGTTGTAGGGGGCGGCTATTTATAGCCTAGGGAGCAGCCCGACATGATAAGACATAAATGCCCTTGTCTGATATGACCGTTAGGTGGATAAGATATTTTGGGACAGCTGGCGCGCAGCACAGCAACGGTCGGAAATTTGACTATCAAATTCCTCAAGGCTATCATGTTCCTCACTGTGTAGGCAATCCACACTGACGAATTCCTAACTCCTCAGTCAGAAAAAATTCCTCAACGACCAGAAGAACTTCGTCTCTATCACTGAAGAAATTGACTGAACTGTATGAGATTTCCAAAGGCTTCACTCGAAGGGTTTGGTAGGTGTAGGATTTTGAGTTGAGCATCACCTGGAAATTTTTCCTTAGTATTTCCTCGACCCCCTTTAATAGTATGGTGTTTCCTATGACTCAAGAAATAGAAAAACAAATCTATGAAAACGAAAGTCTTCAAGCTTCATATTCCCCGCATGAATATCAAGTCTTCACGGTAACACCAATTTCTTCACTTTCAAAGTCTTCATGAAAGTCTTCAGAAATACCAAAATCTTCAGTCGAAGATATTCATTTTTAGGGGTCTACTTTCCCTATAAATATCAAACTCCTCATAGACTTATAGACCTGTGTACACTCACAAACACATTAGTCCCTTAACCTATAAGTCTTCAATACACCAAAATCACTAAGGGGAACTAGATGCACTTACAATTCTTCACAACATGACTGCTACACATAATGCAGTGAAGAAAAACCATTACTACCTCCATGAAGTCTTCGGTCGCACCTAGGCTATTCTGTCACATATATATGGTGAAGAAGATCTGAAGAAAATGGGTCTCAAGGAAGATTTTGACTGGTCTGCTCCTCCACCGAAGAAATACAAGAAGGTCAAGGTTCCTTCCTTGGTAGCCAGTTCATATTCTTCATCACGCGACACGGACGAGTATGAAGACTTGGACGACACTGCGGCAGGCCCTACAACAACACACGACCCCAATAACGCTGGTGCTCCTTCATCATCATGATATTCTTCAGGGGCATTAGTCCTCATTTTCAACCCTTTTGGTCATTCGATGACAAAGGGGGAGAAATTTGAGTTAGTCTTCAAGCGGGTCTATCTTATATGGGCATTTTTTTGCTAAGTTACAACTCTCGTTCTTCTGATGACTTTGCTGGATCGAGTTGTAAACTTAAACCCTATGGTGGCCTGATACTTTTGCTGAGTTCTTCTGCATGCTTATTCCTCATTAATGTCACTACACGCATGCAGAATTACATCAGTCACCATATTTCATCATGCATTTCAAATTCTTCATATTATATGTCAAATGCGTGTATGAATTACAAGATATAGGGGGAGATCTCAATGATTATACTCTTCAAGTGTGCATTGCTTCAAAAGCAAATTCCTCACTATGCACATCTTTAGTGGGAGTTCTTCTATATCTTGCAATAAAATTCCTCAATATCTGTATTTACACTTCATATGTTTATCCCCGTTAAAAACTTAACCTATATTGTCATCAATCACCAAAAAGGGGGAGATTGTAAGTGCATCTAGTGCCCCTTAGTGATTTTGGTGTATTGAAGACTTATAGGTTAATGGACTGATGCGTTTGTGAGTGTACACAGGTCTATAAGTCTATGAGGAGTTTGATATTTACAGAGAAAGTTGACCCCTAAAACTGAAGTTCTTCGACTGAAGACTTTGATTTCTGAAGACTTTCTGAAGACTTTGAAAGTGAAGAAATTGGTGTGACCTTGAAGACTTGGCAATCATTCGAGGAACATGAAGCGTGAATACTTTTGTTTTCATAGTTTCATTTTCTCTTTCTTGAGTCATAGGAAACACCGTACTGTTAAAGGGGGTCGAGGAAATACTAAGGAAAAATTTCCATGTGATGCTCAACTCAAAATCCTACACCTACCAATCCCTTCGTGTGAAGCCATTGGAAATCTCATACAGTTCAGTCAATTCTTCAATGACAGAGACGAAGTTCTTTTGGTCGTTGAGGAATTTGTTATGATTGAGGAGTTAGTAATTCACCACTGCGGATTGCCTACACAGTGAGGAACATGATAGCCATGAGGAATTTGAGAGTCAAAATTCCGACCGTTGCTGTGCTATGCGCCGACTGTACCATAATATCTACCCACCTAACGGTCATATCATTGAAGGGCATTTATGTCTTATCATGTCGGGCTGCTCCCTAGGCTATAAATAGCCGCCCCCTACAACCACTAGCTGGTTGGCTGCTCTGAGACAAACTGACACTTGTCATTTGAGAGCATCCCATCCTCTGAGGACTTTGAGCGAAAATCATCAAGTGAGGAAAACTTAAACCCAAACATCTTCAAACCCAAAGTGATTGAGCATCACTGAAGAGATTGATCCTGCATGGATCCGACACTTGTTACCTTTGAAGACTGTGCTTCTTCCAGACAGTTAGGCGTCATGGTCTAGAGCATCCAAGAGGAATTGTGGATCGCTGAGTGACCGAGGTGAAGGTTTGGAAGTCACCTGAAGACTTACCACGAGTGATTGGGCGAGGTCTGTGTGACCTTAGCTCAAGGAGAATACGGTGAAGACTATGTGTCTGGGACTAGATGTCCTCAGGTTTAAATACCTAGCCGCTCCAACCGTATGTACAACCGAGACAACAGTTGGAACTAGTCTACCAAATCATTGTCTTCACCAAGCTTATTGGTTCTATTTCCTCAACTCATCCACTTCCTCATTTCAGTTGTTGTGTGCTTGTTCATATCTGTTTGAAGACTTTGACTGAAGACTTTCTCAATTTCCTCAATTCAATTTCTTCAGTCTGTCCGTCTTCATCCTGTGTTATCCTGTGTTTACACTTTCTGTACTCTGTGCTTGTCTTCATTTCATCATGATGACTATGCTTGTGTTCTGTTATGTTTAGTTTTGAGTACTTATTCCGCTACAAGTAGTTCTTCACTAAGGAATTTCCTCACCAGCAAATTCCTCAGTGAAGAATTCATAAAAATCGCCTATTCACCCCCCTCTAGTTGATATAACACACTTTCAGAGATAGTACACTCATGCAGCTCAGTATGCAGAACTACCAAGCAGTTTTCCTTACAAAAATCAACATTGGCGCCTTGAACATTTTGCTACAACTAATTTTAGATCAGGTAAAGGTTAGATTCATGCCGATTAACAAAATACATGCTGATGTAAAAATATAGTGATATACAACAGGTACTTACATCAGCATTGGAGCACAGAGAATTCCCGCAAGATATTTTCCTCAAATACAATCCCAATGGAGGAAGTCTTCTATCGTGTAACCTTATTTTCTAAAAGAGAGATGGGTAAGAAACATGTAGAAAATATGATCAGAATGCTATAAAATTTCATGATGCGAGGATATGCACATGCTTCTTAGAATGGAGTTGACATTCTTTTGCTGGACTGGAGCAGACTAGTTCTTTGGCCACTGGAATCCGCTTATTATCAGTGGGAGTTGGGTTTCTCTGTGTTTGAGCAATATCTATGAAAAATGGAGTTGATTTATTATCTCCTGGCGTTTGGATCTTTTGCAAAGACCTGGTTTGTAACCCTTCAGATTCTAACATAGCCGTCTTCCCCGTGCATGCCTTATATAGAAGAATGGTGATTCAGTTATAAAACATGCTACAACAGAGATGGAATAGGTACTGAAGAATATAAAGGCATGACATATTGACATGTATTCCCTCCATACGGAAATAAATGGATGGGTCTAGGCGTATTTCAGTTCTAGATACATCCAGTTTTATCCATTTCTGCGACATGTAATCCGGACGGAGGGAGTATGATGTAAGAGCTAGGGATACGACATGACAACACAGTAAAAAAACATTAGTTGAATGTAAAACTGTATGCTAGCAGAATACATACAGAAATAACTAAGGCAACATACACGTGTATGATTGGGAAACTTAGATGGCATTGCAACAGAGCACTAGAACAACACTTCAATGTAAAAAAACATGGTATGGTAGACAGATGAAGTACATACCGATGAATAACAATGTATAAGATATTCAGAAGCATGATGTCCAAATTAAGCAGATGGCATTGCGATAGAGTAGAATGACAATACTTAAATTTTAAAACATGTTATCATGAATGGAATAGGTACTGAAAAATAGGAAGGCATGACATATTTACATGCATGATCAGCATGCTAAGCGCATGGCATTGCAACAGAGTAGATACACTCCAGGACATTATATGCATGTTGTACCCATATCATAGGCCAAGTTAGAGCAAGGACCTTGTGGGGTGAAGAGGATTCATCAACTTTCTGCAAGTCTTCTGAAGAACTGCCTTTACATATTCCATCATATCGGGTATCATTGACATCAAGTTTATTGGCCTTTACATTGCTCCGCGAGGTTCTTGTGGATATATCAGTGTGTGCAAATATATCTGACATGCATGGAAGACAACTAGTAGTTAGATTTATGTAATGAGTGCCTATAGGAGACAACATAAATAGTAGGACTGGGGTTAACTAGCAGCAACAGGTCTCATAAACTAAAGGGAGAACACATATGAAAGCTACAAAATATGTATCATTTGTACTCGAGATTAACTAGATGGCACACAAAAGTATTAAAGAACAACATAGGTAATACTAGAAGTGGTATAATACTATAATCACCAGCCTGTGGGATAGCATTGGCTGATGGATGATAACTATGGAACAACGTTACCTAAAGAACAAGTATCTTAGCTGAAGTATGGAACAACGTTAACTCCTGAACAAGACCCGTAAGAGATCAGCATGAATATACAGTGAAATATGATGATCTATTTTCCATGCTTAGATGAATAACAAAGCCATAAATGTTGCACACAAGTAAGATGAGGGTACAACCTATCTGGCTGCCATCCATAGGAGTGAGCATCATGTGCTGACTTGTCGATGGCCCTGCAGTTGTTGTGGTTGTCCATGTCGGGCACGCGCATTCGATGCAGGGAACTGTTGAGTGGGGACTATAGCTCCCTTCTGGTGTATGCTTCCCTTGTTGGAGTAGCTGTGGTGAGTCGGAACACAGTGTGTCTGAAGATGCATATAACGCATAATGTTAAGAATGACATATCTCTTTGATCTGAAGAAATACACTAAGAGATTAATAGCAAGGTACGAGAGTGGTCACACGTCTGTTGACTGAAGACTAAATTGGGGTCACACGATTTTATTTTATTTTGGTACTATCCGATCTACGCCGGATGGCTTGATGGCCGTCTTGTGCCTCCCGGCTGACACGAATCTTCCCCGAAGAGCCAGCGACCAACGGCAGAGCAGCCTGCCTCCACCGTCCGTGGCCCCGGCCAAAACCCCGCTCCCCGCCCCACCGCACTGCCGTGGTTGCGCCACCCCCGGGCCAATCCACAAAGACTCCCCGTCATCCAGATCCGGCGGCGGCAGTACGTTCAACCCACGCAACTCTAAAAGATAGCCATCTAAGCGTTGCTTCCATGGCGAACTTGCGGCCCTGCACCCTTACATTAGACACTAGCCAACCGACAGCCTAGGAGCTCCGCCGCCTCAAGTGGTGCTACTTCGCATTGGGAATCGATTGGCCCAGAATAAAAATTCAGACAACTGACGCCTAAATAAAGTGATTTAAGATGAGGGTGCAACCTATCTGGCGGCATGGTGAAGTAGGCAGGTCCAGCTGCCGAGTCGATGAGGCCGGCGCGGTTGCGGTGGCGACCGACGGCAGGGAAACAACGATGTCACGATGGTCGACGGCTACGGGGAAGCAGTGCCGGGACTCTGGACGGATCCGAAGTTGGAGCCCCACCGGTGCCGTGAACAACGGTGGGGGTGAATCGGCTCCGGTACGGTTCACGCGGCCGTCGTCGAGGCAGCTCCAGCAGCACAGAGTAAGAGGCACACGGCCTAGTGCACGACGGCAAATGGACAGCGTCTCTGGCATTAGGGAGGAGGGCGGTTGTGAAATTGGTGCGGTGGGGGGCGCCATGGAGGGGCTGAGGTTTCGCGGATCGGGAGAAGGGAGCTTCCCGCGGAGAAGGTGATTTGGCGCCCACGAGGTATGAATGGGTGGTCAGGGGAGGGGGCGGGGGAATTGGGAGGGGAGTGGAACCATGTCTTATGGACGCATTTGTCTGAAATGTGAGGGGGAGTTACAGTTCTACCCCTGCCTTTAGGCTTCTCGACTTGGGTCTGTGTACCGAGGGTCGGGGATAGTAGAGTAACTTTGCTTCTCCCCAAATAGTGTGCGGGAGTGATTTTGGGCGAGGAGGGCGTGTTTTGAACTACAGTGGGCGCGAGCGATTTCAGGCGAGGAGAGCGTGTTTTGAAATAGTGGGCGCGAGCTATTTCGGGCGAGGAGAGCATGTTTTGCCGACCATGGTTTATGAATTATTCGGCACATGTCATTTCGGCTGAGGAGAAGGCACGCTTGGATGAAGTTACGAACCTACCCTCGATGTACAACGGGCCAATTGATGCATGTCCCACATAGGATGGTAATTTCGCGTCTCCCATTTATTTGCTCGGGCGAATTCCATTGAGCAGAGGATGTTTAACGGTTCGTTCAAATTTTGGGAGAACGAGCATCCACGTCTACCTTACCAAGTCGATTTGAATCAAATTTTGAAATATTAGCTTGCCACTTCTTTTTTAGATGGAGAGATGATGCTCGGGAGTAATGTGTTTTTACATGCTCGTTGCTAGCGATTTACTATATGACAAATAGTTGACCCATTCAAAAACGCGAATCAAACCCAAAATGAAATATCTCAATTCAATGAAACATCTCGTTCACTAGGTCAAAATAGTGAACTAAATCCAAAATTGAACACCTCAATCGAGTAGCATGTTGTACAGTATTATAGTACTCCATGAACATGTTGAAAGTCAAATTAATGAAGTTGTTTGATATACGCATATATCCGTTCATGTGTGGATTGCAGACAACATGTTCTCCAATTTAAATATTTGAATGCAAGTTTATATCAAAACATGGTTTATATCAGTCTTTGATGCATAAAACGCGACCTCCCCCTCTCCCGGACTCCTGTTCTCTCTCTCTCTCTCTCTCTCTCTCTCTCTCTCTCCGTGTGTGTGTGTGTCTCTCTCTCTGTCTCTCTCTCTCCGACAATCTTCAATTCTGTCACACGCATCCGACACAAAAACCTTGTTGGTCCCTCTCCCTTTCTCTCCACCTCTCTCTCTCTCTCTCTCTCTCTCTCTCTCTCTCTCTCTTTGTGTGTGTGCGTGTGGGCGGGGGGGGGGGGTCTTTCTAGTTCGCATGCATATATACACCATCTATAGGTCTCTCTCGCACACTATGTATGATACTCTAGCTAGTCCAAGCTAGATATCTTGGGTGCACTCATCGTACGCACACAAATTCCTTTGCTCATTGCCCGTAACTCTCTCACGCACCACTCTGTCATCTCGGAGCTCTTCCCCCTCTCTCAAACTCTCCATCCACCCGTGTCACACATACACATGCATATCTCACTCGCACTTGATAGGCCCATCTAAAACTCTATCTCTCTCCCTTGTTTCTCTCCATCTCTCTCACACACACACACAATCTCATGCCTAGCTAGCCAAGTATGATGGTCTCTCACTCAATTGTAGGAACGCGCAGTCCCCCCTATATGTATATGACTAGCTAATCTTAGTCTCCATCACAAACATGTACATGGTCTATCTCAATTTCTCTCAGGGCATCTTTCTATCGTGCACGCACCTCCGTCGATCTCCCACCCATATAGTCCCCTCACGATCTCAAGGGGATCTCTCTATCACAAACACACCCTCTCTCCCTCCCCATGCGTCCATGTCCTCCATGTGTCCCTCTCGACCTTTGTTCCTTGTTGGCCAGACCTCTATTGGACATGTGCTACAGGGGTGTCTCTCTCCGTTGCAAACAATCACACACTAGCTATCTTCGTGTATCTCCTCGCCTCGCTTTTCTATCTCGGAGATGCATGCGTGATATGTTCGCATAAGAAACGAAAAAACACACACTCTCTCTAATTTATTGTTTGTTGTCACTTTATCTTTCACACAGATACTCTTTTTGCACACTTACTCATTCTCCTTCACACGCACTTGATCTGTCTCAACTTAGGCACTCTCCTCGGTCCATAGCATACAGATTTATTGAAAAGTCAAACATCACAAAGTTTGACCATGTACGTGGAGAAAAAAATTACATCTAGAACGGCAAACATATACCATTAGATTCACCATGAGATGTAGTTTTGTATGATGTATCTTTGGTATTGTAGATATAAATAACATTTGCGTAAACCTGATCAAAGTTTCCAAAGTTTGACTTCTATAAAATATACATGCACTGCATTATCGAGCGAATGGAATATCTCTTTCCCCCTCTCAGCTATCTGACGCACCACTCAGCCTTATCGGGGCTCCTCAATCTCTCTCAAACTTTATTGGTAAGTTTGGTTCGTGACCTGACCCTCATGCCTTGATGGCTAGTACTTCCTGGTGTGGACGTGAGATGTAAAATATTTCTGCCTGGCCAGGCTTGTGTGGTGCTGAAGCGTTTGGTTCGTGCCTGGGCCAGGCAAAGCATCAATGTCCCATCAATCAATCCATGCAACAATTATTTAATGCTAATATCCATCCAGGTTGCTGTTAGCCTTGTGGCCGCACGAACAGACACGGCCAGGCGTTCGAAATCGGTCTCCTGGGCCAAGCTACTTGCAGTGTGTGGAGTCCAGCCAGGCTAATTAAAGTGCAAGGGAATCTAGGCCAGACAGGCTTTCTTTTTCACAGGGTAGCAACCAAACAAGTGTGCATGAAATCCAGCCACAGCCCCAGGCCAGGCAAAAGATGCTCAGGACGCAAGCCAAACTGACCTTATATCTACCTGGTTCACACATACACATGTCTCGCTCACGCTATACATATAGACCCATCCAACACTCTCCACCCTTGTTCTCTCTCCATGTGACACGCACCCCCCTAAGTACCATAATCCCTCACTCCATCATAGGCGCAAGCACTCCCCCACCTCCTAAGTATGATTATCTCTTACTAGCCATCAGGAACACACGTATTTTCTCCTTCCATCCATACGTCTATCTCGATATCTCTCGGGGCATCTTCTATCGCGCACACACCTTGTCACTCGATCTCCCACCCATGTAGTCCCCTCACGATCTCCAGGGGATCTCTCTATGACAAACATACACTCTCTCCTCCCCATGTCTGCATTTTCTCCGTACGTCTCTCTCGACCTCCTTCCCTTGTTTGTCAGACCCCTCTTGGCCACGTGCTAGGGGTGTTGCTCTCTCGGTTCCAAACAACCACACACTATCTCCTCACCTTGCCTCCGTTGTCAAAGATGCATGTGTGATATGTTTGCATAAGACACGCATGCTTTTTCTCTACTTTTGTCATGTGTTGTCCATGTCTCTTTCACACACGCACACACACTTTTCTCACTCACTCTTTCTATTTCTCTTGCTCTCTCTCTAGTTAGGGACTCTGTCACGTCCATAAGCATATGGATGTTTTGAAAAGTCAAACCTCAGAAAAGTTTGACCAGGTATATGTGGAGAAAAACATTTACATCTGGAACGATCATTAGATTCATCACAACATGTACTTACTTCATACTATCATTTATCTTTGGTATTGTAGATATAAGTAATTTCTTTATAAACTTGGTCAAAGTTTCAAAAGTTTGACTTTTAAAAAAATGTTGGAACTACATTATCGAACGGAGGGAGTAGCTCTTTCTCTCTCTCTGCTATCTCTCACGGGCCTCCCCTCTCACTTGAACTCTCTATACCGATAGATTATATGCTCACTGTGTCAGCGTATAGCTCCGGATATTGTTTAGTTGACCGGTCAACCAGTCCACATGCTGCCTTGTCAGCTCGTGTTCTGTATCTTTGTGTGCTGGCCCATGTGGCAGTGGGTGTAAATAAGTAAACTAGATGCCCATCTGACACGCGGTGAAGTAAACAAAGTTGAAACCACTCGGGGTAGCACCCCGCACGCTAGTAAATTGAGGGCGCATTGAGGACACACTTCTTGCGCGTGAAGGACGCACTCGCGCACAATTCACCACTGCGCGGCAACATGCACAGAAGGACGCACTCGCGCACACCCAGCACACAACACACACCAGCACACGTGTACACCGGCGTCGCCGCCAGTTGAGATGGACGGCGATGCAACCAACAAGCGGAGGCGGCTCGAGCCAAAACCGCATCCGGCGAGCCTGGACTTCATCAACAGCCTCCCCGATGACATGCTGCTTGTCATCATCGGCCTCCTCCCCACCAAATCTGCCGTGTGGACTGCCCTGCTCTCCCGGTGGTGGTGCCACCTCTAGCTCTGCATCCCCCTCAACCTCGCCATCGACAGCTGCCTCTATAACAGGGATTGCAAACGCATGGCCGCAGTCTCCAAGATCCTTTCATCGCACCCTGGGCCAGCCAGACGCCTTGACATCGACATGTTCAGTACCAACTGCAAGGTCCAACCCAAGTTCGACGAGTGGTTCTTATCCCCCGCCCTAGATCAGCTCAAGGAGCTCAGCTTTGAAGCTGGACGATGTCGCTCTCTGCCGCCGTCCGTGCTTCGCCTCACGCCAACGCTGCGCCGCGCCAGCTTCAGCTCCTTCTATCTTCCCCAGATTAATGCCGCACCCGCCCTTCTTCTCCCTCAACTCAAGCAGCTCGACCTCTTCGATGTTGTCATCTCGAAGAAGGCTATGGAGCACCTACTCCGCAGCTGTACTACGCTCGAGTACCTTCGTCTTGAGCAGATCCACGGGTTCATTAGCCTCCACATCGCCTCCACGGATCTCCAATGGACTTATGTGTCTTGCTGGCCCCACAACAAGACATCAATTGGGAAGAGATCACTCCAGCTGTTCCATGTTATGGTCATTGAGAATGCGCCTTTCCTTGAGATATTGCTTGTATCGGATCTAGAAGGTCCAACAAAAATTAGGGTCATTGACGCACCGAAATTGACAGCGTTGGTGTACCCGTCTGCCAAATTCTCCGAACTCTTTATTGGATCCGTAATCGTTCAGGTACAACCCTCATCTTCTTCTCCGTCTTCTTGAAATTCACATTTTTAAATTTCTTCTTCATGTATTTACGACCGTCTTCCAGAAAATGATTCCCACAAGCTTGACCCATTCCATGCGCACAGTGAAGATCTTGGCACTAAAATCTATCGGCCCCAATCTGGATCAAGTTGTTGGATTCCTTACATGCTTTCCATGCACGGAGAAGCTACTCATCGAGGTGAAACTTCTTTCCTATTAGTAAACGGTAATCACGACGTAGCTCAATTTTTTTGTAATTTCCCCAAATTACGATGACAAGTGTAGTGTTCAAAACTGCATCTACGCACTACACGGAAAGAATTGTTTTTAGTATTTTTTTCTCACATGATCACCTGCATCGTTTTTATGCTATACTACTATAGTAGCCTAGGCTAGTCATAGTGGAAAGTAACTTAGACTACTCCAGTAACTCTATGGTTACCCTAAGAGCAAGTACTACTTCCGTCCTGGTTTACTCTTCCAATTTTGTAGTATCAAAATTTGACCATAGATTTAACTAACAAAATGTTAATGCATGTCACTAAGAACTATATCGTTGGATTCGTATATGAACATAATTTCAAATGGTGTAAATTTTAGTGACATGCATTGGCATTTTCTTAGGTAAATCTATGGTCAAAATTTTATACTAAATACGAGGTAGTATTCCCTCCGTCCCAAAATTCTTGTCTTACATTTGTTCAGATACAGATGTATCTAAAACTAAAATGTAACTAGATACATTCATATTTAGACAAATTTAAGACAAGAATTTTGGGACGGAGGGACTACAAAAGTGGGCTATGTAGGCCAAAACACGTGCCAAATTCACTTGTGATGCATTTGGCATCGATGCCCCTCCATTGCTCACCTAGTGCCCCAATCTGGATCACCTACTTTGCTCCGGTGCCAAATTAACTCACGCAATGAAAAAACACTGCGTGGGAGAGAGAGAGAGGACTGAGGCAATAAAAACACTTGTTTGGGAGAGTGGGAGGCTGGTGTAGTTGGTTTGATTCATTTGTTTATGCATGTGGGTCTGTGTGCACAACGGTGCCAACTCTCTCACATCGCGAGAGCGGTGCCAAAATATTTTGATTTGACATCGATGCGTATTATGTGGCATACTTTTGCGAAATATGGCATCGGACACATAGTGGAAGGCAACAAATGCCCAAGCTCTTCACGTGCTCCTAGTTAAATGAGAGGAAATAGAAAGAGAGAGAGAGAGAGAGGAGAGAGAGAGAGAGAGTGAAAAATATCACTAGCCAGCCAACCCTATCGTATGAGCGAATGAATTGGTACCTTTTGATCACACGACAATCTTATATAGCCAGCTGCTCTAATATGTTCTCTTCTTTTGCAGATAAAAAAAGACTCGAAAGTGAAAAATGTGGTGCACAATAACAATCTCATCGGATGCCTTGATATCCATCTTACAGAAATTGATTTGATCGACTATCGAGGCAGCACATCAGAGATTAAATTGGCCAGGTTCTTTGTTCTATAGGCAAGTGTGCTCAAGGTAATGAGGTTTGGCGTTCTCTGGTGCAACAATGAATGGCGTGCTGATCACCGCAAGCGTCTAAGCCTAAATGACAAAGTCTCCGCAGAATCTGAATTTGTTTTTGAAACATCAAGTGGCCAGAGACTCGAAAACTTATTTGCCCATTAGTGACTTGTCAGGGCGGTGGATTTTAGTTTGTACGATAATGCTGCATCCACCTAAAGTAATGAAAGTTCTTATGTAATCTTCCTAGTAATTCCCTCTTCGTAGGTGCAACATTAGTCCTAACATTTGTAATATCAGTTTGAAACTTGTAATATTGCCATGTCCTATTCCTGCGTTTTCAAAATCCTGCGAATCAAACAGGTCCTGAGTTGGTGATGATGTTGTGCCTCCCATCTTTCACCAATAGCCGTCAGATCTAGATCTGACGCATACAAACCAAACTTCTCCATTTTTACAAAAAGATGCCCACACCTGTTCCCTATTTATAAATGATACGTCTCCAACGTATCTACTTTTCCAAACACTTTTGCCCTTGTTTTGGACTCTAATTTGCATGATTTGAATGAAACTAACCCGGACTGACGTTGTTTTCAGCAGAACTGCCATGGTGTTGTTTATTGTGCAGAAAACAAAAGTTCTCGAAATGACCTGGAAATCCACGGAGATAACTTTTGGAAAATATAAAAAATACTAGCAAAAGAATCAAGGCCAAGGGGCCCACACCCTGTCCACGAGGGTGGGGGGCGCGCCCCCTCCCCCTGGGCGTGCCCCCCTGTCTCGTGGCCCCCCTGCTGCTCCACCGATCTCAATTCCAACTCTATATATTCTGTTTCACGGAGAAAAAAATCAAAGAGAAAGTTTCATCACGTTTTACAATACGGAGCCGCCGCCAAGCCCTAATCTCTCTTAGGATGGCTGATCTGGAGTCCGTTCGGGGCTCCGGAGAGGGGGATTCGTCGCCGTCGTCATCATCAACCATCCTCCATCACCAATTTCATGATGCTCACCGCCGTGCGTGAGTAATTCCATCGTAGTCTTGCTGGACGGTGATGGGTTGGATGAGATTTACCATGTAATCAAGTTAGTTTTGTTAGGGTTTGATCCCTAGTATCCACTATGTTCTGAGATTGATGTTGCTATGACTTTGCTATGCTTAATGCCTGTCACTAGGGCCTGAGTGCCATGATTTCAGATCTGAACCTATTATGTTTTCATGAATATATGTGAGTTCTTGATCCTATCTTGCAAGTCTATAGTCACCAATTATGTGTTATGATCTGACAACCCTGAAGTGACAATAATCGGGATACTTCTCGGTGATGATCGTAGTTTGAGGACTTCATGTATTCACTATGTGTTAAAGCTTTGGTCCGGTACTCTATTGAAAGGAGGCCTTAATATCCCTTAGTTTCCACTAGGACCCCGCTGCCATGGGAGGGTAGGACAAAATATGTCATGCAAGTTCTTTTCCATAAGCACGTATGACTATATTCGGAATACATGCCTACATTACATTGATGAACTGGAGCTAGTTCTGTGTCACCCTTTGTTATAGCTATTACATGCGGAATCACATCCGACATAATTATCCATCACTGATCCAATGCCTACGAGCTTTTCACATATTGTGTTTCGCTTATTTACTTTTCCGTTGCTATTGTTACAATTACTACAAAACTGCTATCTTTACTTTTGCCACTGTTACCATTACTATCATACTACTTTGCTACTAAATACCTTACTGCAGATACTAAGTTATCCAGGTGTGGTTGAATTGACAACTCAACTGCTAATACTTGAGAATACTCTTTGGCCCCCCTTGTGTCGTGGAATTAACACGTCAGATGTCCTCATGAAAGGACTTAGTCATGGAGCCATCGCGACGGGTTAGATTGAAGGGTTTAAACCAGACAAGGGACACAAGAGTTTTATACTAGTTCGGCCCCTTCGATGAAGGTAAAAGCCTACGTCTAGTTGTGATGGAATTGATTGGGTTTCGATGACCAGGGAGCAAATACGCTTTTCCTGGGTCTCGAGTTGTTGTTTCTTGTCCTTGAACCGCCGCCGGGTCATCCCTTTATATACATAGGTTGACGCCCGGCCGGTCTACAGAGTCTCGAGGCCGGCTCATACAAGTGTCCGGCTCGGTCTCCCCTTTCCCATCTTACAACACAAGTTACACGATCATGGCGGTTTACAACTTATGGGCCCTTATCTATCTTTGGGCTCTGGCCCTCTAAGCTTCATCCGTAAAGCGCCATCTTCTGGGTCTTTATGGGCTTCAATGTAGTCGAGGGTGAACTAACCCCTCCTGGGCGGTTTATCCTTAGTAGTTATATCCCCAACATTAGGCCCCAGGTTGATCTGAACCAGTTCATGTGAATCTCCAATACTTAGAAAAATCCCGTGAACATCTTCTTACATTTCTCGTAAACCGCCACGATGACTTCTCCTGTAAACTTTTGTTAAACCGTCGTGATGTCATCCTCTGGATACAATAGCGGATTGTCATGACGTCATCTTTGTATAAAAAGAAAAAAGATTCCCTTTATTAATTGTATCCCGAAGATCGAGGTGACAGCTGCGCCCCTTGCCGCTTTAGACTCCTCGATTCTCATGCCTGTTGCTTATTGTTGGTGTCAAAACCGGTGGATCTCGGGTAGGGGGTCCCGAACTGTGCGTCTAGGCGGATGGTAACAGGAGACAAGGGACACGATGTTTTTACCCAGGTTCGGGCCCTCTCGATGGAGGTAAAACCCTACTCCTGCTTTATTAATATTGATGATATGTGTAGTACAAGAGTAGATCTACCACGAGATCAGAGAGGCTAAACCATAGAAGCTAGCCTATGGTATGATTGTTGTTCGCCCTATGGACTAAAACCCTTCGGTTTATATAGACACAGGAGAGGGCTAGGGTTACACAGAGTCGGTTACAATGGGAGGAGATCTACATATCCGTATCGCCAAGCTTGCCTTCCACGCCAAGGAAAGTCCCATCCGGACATGGGACGAAGTCTTCAATCTTGTATCTTCATAGTCCAGGAGTCCGGCCAAAGGTTATAGTCCGGCTATCCGAACACCCCCTAATCCGGGACTCCCTCAGTAGCCCCCGAACCAGGCTTCAATGACGATGAGTCCGGTGCGCAGATTTGTCTTCGGCATTGCAAGGCGGGTTCTTCTCCAAATTCCATATACCTATTGAATAGTGTCCAACTTCTGGTGAAGGTTCCGCTCCTTGGCTTCTGCACCCAATAATGGCCATCTTCCACGTGTCAAATGTATGTGAAAAGCCAGGTTGTTTTTTCATTTACCTCCCTAACTGCGCAAATGAGCCGCCTATAAAAGAGACGGGGATTTAGATCCAAATCACACCATCTTCCCTTCGCAAGCATTTATCGAAGCGCATTCGACAGAGATCCATTCCATCATGGCCAGTCGATGCAACTCCTCCTCTCGCCCCCTAGCCCTCAGCCCGGAGATTGGGAGAGATGCTCTGTCCCGCACAGCGAGCTAGTGGCGCTCCAAGCCAAGGGGTTTCTCCCCCAGCCTACATGGTCCCGGTTTGAGCCCGGCTTGCCACCTATAATGGTGGAGAGCAAGCGGAGAGCGTCCCCAATCCCTCCAAAGGAGAGCGGGTATGACTTGTCCCTTATTTGATAAGAGGGCTCAGATTCAAATTCATCCGTTTCTCCGGGGGCTCCTGGAGTTCTACGGCCTCCAGTTGCACAACCTTATGCCCGCCTCCATACTGCATATCGCGGGCTTCGTAGCCCTTTGCGAGCTGTTTTTAGGCATCGAGGCTCATTTCGCACTGTGGAAGAAGCTGTTCTGCCTTGTGCCCCGTTCTCAGGAGGGGTCGATATATCAAGTGGGCGGAGCCAAACTATGGCGCATCGCCGGGACCGGATATCTATCCGGAACCCCAAAGAAGGCGTCCAAAGACTAGCCTTCAGAATGGTTTTATATAGAAGATGTCCCCGTGCCAGACCCTGTTCGGATCGGCCTCCCTAAGTTCGATAATGCCCCTTTGAAGAAGTGCCTAAGCTGGCATCCACGGAGCCCTCAGAAGGAAAATGACAAGAACATCCTTTACCTGATGAGCCGGATAAGGTTGTTAGCTCATTCCGGACTGACCATGATCGAGGTCATGGCCACATGCATTATGCGGGGGGTGCAGCCGCTTCAGTATAGAGGCCACCCCATGTGGGACTTCAACGGGGAGGACGACGCCACCCGGTGCGGCCGTAAGGGGCCAGAATCGGCTGCCGCTCTAATAAAGATCTTGTCCACTTTGTACAAGGGAGAAGAGGAGGAATTCCTCCGCGTCAACCCACATGGCAGATTTTCTATGTACAATCCTCCAAGCTGGGTAAGCGGACACTTTCACTCGCCCATCCGTTTCATATTCCCATAGTTAAGTATTCAGTCTAGCAATTCCAACGCAGGAGCTATGCCAGGCTGTAAAAGAGATAAACAACCCTCCTCCACAACCCGAGGACTCGGAACGGTCCTTCGACCCGGACTCCCAAGAGGACCCGGACTTATTTGTGGAGCTGATCGATGGGGTGTTTCATCAATTGAGCAAGGACAACGCCTTAGTGGCCATTACGGCCGATTATCCCGGACTACTTCCAGCCTCACAAGTATCCGAGACCGAAGTCCCAGTACTTTTAAGATGATCCACCCATGCTTATTCTTGATCACCATATACCAATGGCGTTTTTGCAGGGGAAGTCCTTGAGACGGAGGGCCGAGCCTACGGTGGCTAGCCAACAAGGGGCACCAAGGCCCAACAGGCTAAAAAGAAGTGTGCTCCGGGCTGAGACGCCGACGCAACGGTACAGCGTGCCATTTTATTCCCAGGTTTTATTCCCTCAAGGTATACTAACGCTCATGCCCACTTCAGGAAAAAGAGCGCTCGCCGGACTATATCCAGAGAGGTTGCCAATCACGCCTCCACCGGCCAGGCTCCAAGGTCGGGTCCGGAAGCGGAGGCGAACACGAGGCACGCACCGGGCGCTCCTCTGACAGAGGATGCGGACGGGCTGTCTGCCACCAATTCCGAGGTGGAGAGTGCCATGAACCACAGGCGTCGCCGGACAGTTCTTCGTGACGCTTGTTTCTCCCAAGAGGCATTGGATGCCTTCAATACAGGAGATGCGTACCTCCGTGCCGCTCAAAATGGTCTAGCCAGAGCCACAGAGCAGTATGTAAAAGACATACGGGTGAGAAAATTTGATGGTTATATATGTCAGTAGCCCCTGAGACTTGAAACAGTTAGAATAACTGATTTAAGGATCATTTGTTATGCAGGATCTTACAGAAAAGAATACCCAACTGTCCCAGGAGCTTGAAGAGTGCAAAGCCCAACTTGAGGCCGCACTAGCCGCGGCGGGGGAGGCCAAGGAGACCCCCACTGGTAATATATGCTTCGAAAGATAAGTATGTTGTGAAGTGTGGCATGCGTGGAAATCTGACAATAACATTGCAGATGGCGCCGGAGTGGATCCGGACAAGCAACAACTCTTGCGCCGGTTAAAAGCCGGCGAGAGCGTGCTTACGAGGGTGAGGCAAGAGAAGAATAATCTCCAAGATGCCAACACCCAGCTAGGCGAGGAACTAAAGGATGTCCGTGCTCAGCTGTCAGACTCTGTGAAGGAGAATCAGCGGCTTCGACGCGACATTTTCAGTAAGTGCTTGAACGAACTTTGAAAAAGAGTTCGGCAAGGAAGTCGATTGCCAGAGTTATGTCTGTAGGTATGCTGATAGGTCGGCCTGCAGAGGAAATGCCCGGTTCCACGGGTGACCTCTTCCCGGGCTCTCACAACTGCACGAACGAGTTCATCAGGTAATGCAAGGCATCGCCCAGGCCTTGTGGCCATCCGTCTCCATGCCCGAAGGCCTTGGAGAGCTTGCAGAGAAGCTGAAGGGAGCGCAGCGGCGCTTCCAATTATGGAATATATCGGCCTGCCGTCAAGGTGCCAGGGAGGCCTGGGCCATGGTGAAGACGCAATACACGAAGGCTGACCCAAACCACATGGCCGAGGTCGGACCTGTGGGGCCCGATGGGAAGGGGATCCCTGTGAGTTTAGTGTACGGCCAGGTAGAGTTGGCCGCCAAATATTCCCAACAGGACTATAAACTAGACAGCCTGTTGGATGGTATTGAAGAGGAATATACCCAGTCAAATTGACTATGTAATTTAAGATGACATGTAAAATGCCTTCTAGCCGGATTGTAGATCGTTTGTCATGGCGGACCTTTTCGCTTCAACCTCGGGAACCGATAGTCCGGAGTATGTCCGAATACCCTCTCGGTTATGTAAGAACCGAGGCATGCGTGGAGACCAGGCGTAGGGGTCATTAGTGCTTTATCAGACAAGTGCCCAACTAGTTCTGTTATATTACATGGTTAGTAAGAAACATCTTCCAGGGAGAATAGTTCCGTTAGGGGTTCCTTTCCCTGGGAGGCATGCCCTAAAGTGCATGTCCGGACTATGAAAAAAGCAGAAAAGCATCTGGGGGCGGATAAATAAACGAGTGAGAAATCATCTTTTAGTTCACCGACCGAATATTCCCTTAAGAACGCTAGCTTTCGGCTTCACCCAGTCTGAGGTACACATCCGGCTGACCCGACAGTAACAATCACAGAGGTTCTCCCTTTACCGCCTAGCCGAACAATCGGGAACTTAGGGGTAAGCACAGGAGCCAGGCAACCCAGCTTGGCCAAAACTTAAGTCATATTGATGCATATAATGGTGAATAAAAGGTACATGCGGAAGTGTGACATATGTGTTGGGCATGAGGCCCGTATAAACAAGCTTCTGTTAAAGAAGCCCCCATGTATAATGAGCGCGGATAGCGCGTCAGTTGTGTGCGAACAAGGCACGAACGAGCCCTTAGAGGCTGTAAGAGAAAGGGAGGGAGAAGGAGAGAAATATAAGACAGTGAATGTGTAAAAATTAGATAGAGGAAGGAGACGAACACAGAGTCCGGCGCTAGGCGTAGAATCTTCGGAGATGGGCTGCGTTCCATGGGTTCGGCTCGAGTCGGTTGTCCGATGCATCTCGCAGACAGTATGCTCCACCAGTCAGGACTTGGTCAATTATGAAGGGACCTTCCCATTTGGGCTTGAGTTTGTCCTTTTTCTTGTCCGGCAAGCGTAGAAATAACTCGCCAACATTGTAAGTTTTGGCCCGTACTTCTCTGCTTTGATATCTTCGAGCTTGCTGTTGATAGAATGCGGAACGGGCTTTTGCCACGTCACGCTCCTCCTCCAAGGCATCCAAACTGTCCTGCCGATCGAGTTCAGCTTCTCTTTCTTTGTACATGCGCACGCGAGGTGAGTCATGAATTATGTCGCAGGGCAGAACTGCCTCTGCGTCGTATACCATAAAGAATGGTGTGAATCCGGTGGTGCGATTCGGCGTGGTCGGCAGCCCCCAGAGTACGGAGTCGAGCTCCTCTACCCAGTGCGTGTTAGATTCCTTGAGGGACCGCACTAATCTGGGTTTGATGCCGCTCATGATTAGACCATTTGCTCGCTCGACTTGACCGTTGGTTTGTGGGTGATAGACTGAAGCGTAGTCGAGCTTGATGCCCATGATTTTGCACCAGAGTTTGACCTCGTCGGCCGTAAAGTTCGTGCTGTTATCAGTGATGATGCTGTGGGGGACGCCGTAACGGTGTACGACCCCTGATATGAAGTCTATCACCGGTCTGGATTCGGCCGTCTTAACAGGCTTGGCCTCTATCCATTTGGTGAATTTATCCACCATGACCAGTAGGTATTTTTGCTTGTGGGTTCCTCCTTTAAGGGGTCCAACCATGTCAAGCCCCTAGACTGCGAAGGGCCAGGTGATGGGTATAGTTTGGAGGGCGGTGGGTGGCATATGGCTTTGGTTAGCAAAGAGCTAGCAACAATGCATTGTTGGACCAAGTCCTGAGCATCTGCCCGGGCCGTCGACCAATAAAATCCTGTATGGAAGGCCTTGCTTACAAGGGCCCGGGCTGCGGCATGGTGCCCGCCGAGTCCGGCATGAATTTCAGCCAGAAGATTTCGCCCTTCCACTTCGGAGATACACCTTTGAAGGACTCCGGTGGTGCTTTTCTTATAAAGCTCTCCTTCATGGACTTTATAGGCTTTAGATCGCCGCACTATGCAGCATGCCTCGTTTTGGTCCTCGGGAAGTTCCTGCCTAGTTAGGTAGGCTAGGAATGGTTCTGTCCACGGGGCAATGACTGCCATTATTACGTGGGCTGAGGGTGTTACTTCGTTGGCAGAGCCTCCTGTTGTGTCAGAATGTTCGGTGTCGGGCGGTGCGGTTGGGTCCGGGCTGTTATTTCCGGATTCCCCTTCCCATAATACGGATGGTTTGAATAGCCTCTCCAAGAAAATGTTGGGGGGTACTGCATCGCACTTTGCGCCGATGCGTGCCAATACGTCTGCCGCCTGATTGTTTTCCCGGGCTATATGGTGAAATTCGAGCCCCTCGAACCGAGCTGACATTTTTAGGACGGCGTTGCGATAAGCTGCCATTTTCGGATCCTTGGCATCAAAGTCTCCATTTATTTGGGATATTGCGAGGTTCGAATCCCCACACATCTCTAGGCGTTGGATGCCCATGGAGACTGCCATCCGGAGACCATGTAGAAGGGCCTCGTATTCGGCTGCATTGTTGGAGTCCGTATACATTATCTGGAGTACGTATTGGACTGTATCTCCTGTTGGGGACGTCAGAACGACGCCAGCCCCCAGACCAGCTAACATTTTGGAGCCGTTGAAGTGCATGATCCAGTTGGAATATGTGCCGTGCTCTTTAGGGAGTTCGGCTTCAGTCCATTCGGCGACGAAGTCGGCCAAAACTTGTGACTTAATAGCTCGCCGTGGCTTATAGGTTATGTCGAACGGGAGGAGCTCAATGGCCCATTTGGCAATCCGGCCCGTCGTGTCGCGGTTGTTTATAATATCGTTAAGAGGTACTTCGGAGGCTACTGTTATCGAACACTCTTGAAAGTAGTGTCGCAGCTTCCGGGATGCCATAAACACCGCGTATGCTATCTTTTGATAATGCGGGTACCGTGACTTGCATGGAGTGAGGACAGTGGACACGTAGTAAACTGGTTTTTGAAGGGGGAATTTGTGTCCGTCCGTTTCTCGTTCGATGACAAGCATTGCGCTTACAACTTGATAAGTTGCCGCAATGTATAATAGCATTGGTTCGCCGATGTTAGGTGCGGCCAGGACCGGGTTTGTTGCCAATGTGTCTTTTATTTCTTCGAGTCCGGCCGTGGCGGCATCCGTCCACTCGAAGTGTTTGGTGCGCCGGAGGAGGCGATAAAGGGGTAGTGCCTTTTCTCCCAAGCTGGAGATAAAGTGGCTTAGAGCCGCCATGCAACCAGTCAATTTTTGTATTTGTTTGAGGTCCTTTGGAATATCCAATTGTGACAGAGCTTGGATCTTGGCCGGGTTTGCTTCAATTCCTCTACCGGATACAATGAAGCCCAAGAGCTTTCCGGCTGGTACGCTGAAAACACATTTTTCCGGGTTAAGCTTGATGTCATATGTTCGGAGGTTATCGAATGTAAGCCTCAAGTCGTCTACTAGAGTTTTGACATGCTTGGTTTTGATGACCACGTCATCCACGTATGCTTCCACTGTTTTGCCGATTTGGTTTGCCAGACATGTCTGAATCAGAATGCGCTGATATGTCGCGCCGGCGTTTTTGAGCCTGAAGGGCATTGTGTTGAAGCAGAATGGGCCGTATGGGGTGATGAATGCCGTTGCGGCTTGGTCTGGCTCTGCCATCTTAATTTGATGGTAGCCGGAGTATGCGTTGAGGAAACACAATGAATCGTGTCCTGCGGTAGCGTCGATAATTTGCTCGATGCGGGGGAGGGGGAAGGGATCCTTTGGGCAAGCCTTGTTGAGGTTATCGATGCATAGGCGCCATGATTTGCCCTTCTTTGGTACCATCACCAGGTTTGCTAGCCAGTCCGGATGTTTTATATCTCTGATGAATCCGGCCTCCAGTAGTTTGGCTAGCTCCTCTCCCATGGCTTGTCTCTTAGGTTCGGAGAAATGCCGAAGAGCCTGCTTGACAGGCTTGAATCCTTTTAGTATGTTTGGGCTGTGCTCGGCCAGCCTGCGTGGGATTCCTAGCATGTCTGAAGGGTGCCAGGCAAAAATGTCCCAATTTTCGCGTAGGAATTCTCGTAGTGCGGCGTCTACATCAGGGTTTAATTGCGCCCCGATGGAGGCCGTTTTTGTAGGGTCCGTTGGATGGACTTGGAATTTGACTATTTCGTCCGCCGGTTTAAAGGAGGTGGACTTGGATCTTTTATCGAGTATCATGTTGTCCCTATTCATTGTGGAGTGCAGCGCAGTTAGTTCCTCGGCCGCCAGGGCTTCGGATAGTGCCTCAAGGGCCAGTGCGGCTGTCTTATTTTCGGCGCGGAGTGCTATGTCCGGGTCACTAGCAAGAGTGATGATTCCGTTGGGTCCGGGCATTTTGAGCTTCATGTACCTGTAATGGGGTATAGCTTGAAAAATTGTGAATGCCTCTCGCCCTAATAGAGCGTGGTATCCGCTGCTGAACGGGACCACTTGAAACGTGACCTCCTTGGACCTGTAATTATCCGGCGTGCCGAACACCACATCCAGTGTGATTTTTCCTGTATAGCACGCTTCCCGACTGGGGATTATTCCTCTAAAGGTTGTGTTGCTTCGCTTAATGCGGCTCCAGTCTATTTCCATTTTTCGAAGGGTTTCCTCATAAATGAGGTTCAATCTGCTGCCATCGTCCATGAGTACCTTGGTAAGGCGAAAGCCGTCCACTATTGGGCTGAGGACCAATGCGGCTGGTGCTCGGGCTGTTCGGAATTTAGGTTCATCACTGGCATTAAAGGTAATAGCCATGTCACTCCATGGGTTTATTGTTGCTACTTGGTAGACTTCGGCAAGGCTGCGGAGTGTTTGTTTCCGCATATTATTTGATGTGAAAGTCTCGAAGAATGTTAATACCGTACTGGTATCCTTGGGCTGGTGCTCTGTGAATTCTGGAGTTAGAAGCTCCTCGCCACTTCTGGCCACCTGCCGGAGTATCCAACATGCTCTAAGGCTATGAGTTGGTGTGGCGCCCTCTGTACTATGAATTTTACAGGGTCCATTGAGCCATCCCTCCAGTACGGTTCCATGCCCTATAGTTTTTTTTTGCTTTTTGGTGTTTAACCCAGGTGCCTGGCAATAATGCAACCTTTTATTTTGGACTGGGGTTGTATTCAGGGCTGGATTGTCCCAAAATTTTATTTCGGTTTTCTAGGCGCTTTCCATCGCATAGTACTTTCGTACTATGGATGCCAAGTCGGCGAAGCGTGTAATTTCACGACGACTTATGGCGTTGAGGATTCCTTTGTCCGTGCAGTTATTGCAGAAGAATGAAATTGCATCCTCCTCGCGGCAATCCTCTATCCTGTTCATAACCAGGAGGAATCGGGCTCAGTAATGTTGTACTGTTTCTGCGGGCTCTTGCCGAATTTGGGATAGATCCCTTATATTTGGGTGGGCGGGTGGAATTAAATCCGAAACCTCGCCCAATCTGAGACTCCGGGGCCAAGGAGTTTCCGAACTCGGAAGCTCGGGTTCTTGGGTGTTGTCCGATGAATCTAGCCCGCTGCCTAACTTTAGGTTCAGGGCTTGAGTGACGTCCTCCCCTCCGCAGGTATCCGGCTTGGAGGGATCGGGAATCCGGACATAACTAGTCCTTAAGATAGCTGAATGCTTGCCGCATTGTTCCTCCTCCACTGCGACGTGGTGGGTGACCTGGGGAGAGTTAATCTCCCTCAGATCGGGTTGAGGCCCAATCTGATCGTAGTCTGTAGCGACTCCCAGGGTGGCGATGCGATCCAAGAGCCTGTTTAAGGAAGAGAGCTCCATCGGATCTAACTGCTCGGCGAGTTCCGAGCTGACGTGGAGATTGCTTTCGATGACCCGAGAAGTCATCATAGGTGCGGCGGCCAAACAGGCGGTCATAAGAAAACCGCCTAGCCGGAGAGTTTGGCCGATAGCCAAAGCTCCTTTAGCAACAGTGCCGTCTTTAAAGACAGGATGAGGCATCCTTCCTGATGGTGACGGCATAGCGGAACTCTCAATGAAAGCACCAACATTGGCAGGAACTTCAATGATGATGAGTCCGACCAAAGGGTCCTTCCATTTTCTTGCCCCTTTATAAATAAGACCGAAGGGTCCTTCCATTTTCTCCCCTTGCTTCTCGTCTTCCTCCTCACGACCCGAAGAGCCCAAGCGCCACCGCCGCCGTCGACCTTTGAACCTGCATCGACCAAGGCCGCTGCATCACCCTGTTCGTACCAAAGACCTTGCGACACTCCTCCGCCGCTGCGTGGATCTGGTAAGTTTTCTTCTCGTAACCCTAGATCTCCATTAGGGCTTCAAGTTCTTTCGTGTTTGTCGCCGTTCATCAGTGCTTCTCCGCCCTTCTCTTAGCCTCTTTACTGAATCTATTTATGCCTGATAGCTTTGATCTGCGGCTAGATCCATAGTTTTAACCCTCCGTACCATAGTGTTTTGCTGTTTCTGGACAGACTCCATCTGGACCTTCTCTGTTCCTCTTAGCGCCATTGTAGGGCTCAGGAAAGTTTTCTTTATTGAACCACGGTAGATCCAAAATTATACTGCCATATTGTGAAACCTGTTCCTGTAAACACTTAGTAGATTTTCAGCTCTGCCTCTTCAATTTAAGGGCGGTTTAACCTTTAGTAGTTGATAATCCGCCATATGCCATTAGCCCTCACTTAAACCGCCATCTTGACTTGAATAGCAATTTCCGGGTTATCTCACACATATGCTTTGATCAAATTCCCCGGTTTAACACCGAATAGTGCACATCAACCGCCAATCGTGAACTGGCCTTCATTTTTCCTTTACAGTTTGCTTTCCAAGATGACTAAACAATTTTCCGCTTGCAACTGGGTTCCGTCCCGGATCACGGAAACGCAAATCAATGGATATGTTGTAACTGGTGCTTTAGCCTCAAAAAATGTCCTTCATTGGCGAGTCCCTGGCCCTGAGTGCCCTCCTAAGCCTCAAGATGGAGAAGTGATTGTATTCATGCAGCACCTAGACCGGGGATTCAGCCTGCCCGGATCAAAGTTTTTCCGGGATGTCCTTGCTAGCTTTCAACTCCATCCACAGGATATTGGACCGAATTCTGTGTCCAACATATGCAACTTTCAAGTATTCTCTGAAGTTTACCTTCAAGAAGAACCATCTATTGAGATCTTCCGGGACTTTTTCCATCTAAATCACCGAACTGAGTTCTCTGATGGTCCTAACACGGAACTTGGTGGGGTATCAATCCAGAAGAGGAAAGCAGTTGATTTCCCTCATGCAAAACACCACAGCCATCCCAAAGACTGGAACCAAACATGGTTTTATTGTCAGAACACTGTCCCTGCTGGAGAAAATCCTTTGCCGGGCTACCACGCTTACCGGCTGGGCAACGGCCACCCTTTACCTCAACGACTAACAACCAAGGAACGACAAGCTTATGCACCTCAACTCGCCAAGCTCCGGGCTCTCCTAGCCAACGGTTTGACTGGTGTTGACCTCGTTCGCTGTTGGGTTTCATGGCACATCCTACCTTTAAGTCGCCGCTCCGGATTGATGTATGAGTATACCGGCGACGCCAAGGATCCTCAACGGTTTAATGAAATAGAAATGGCTGACGATGAAGTCACTGAATGTGTGAAGAAGATGCTTGACGAATCAATCGCCGCATGCAGCAAAACTGGGCTGCTCTCTTTTCATGCCTCCAACAAACCGCCAACGGTAAAAACTGTAACTTTGTGCTTTTTTGATCTGCCTCCGCTTTAACAATGTGCTAATACTCCTTTGTTTAATTTCACAGGCCAATAGCTCCTTCTGGAAGAGGAAAACTCAAGATAAACCGGCTAGGGCTCCTCGTGCGAAGAGCAAAGTCACAAAGAGAGCAGCCAAGAAGAAAACCGCCGAGTCTTCTCATCCGCCAGAGGACATTGATGAATCGGATCAAGAGGTAGAACTTGACTCCCTTGGTTCCTTTTTCATACACCTTATTGACAATGACTATTCCTAGGATGATGCGGAGGCCAGCCGTGCGTACCATGTAGAGGTAATCTCTCTTTCCTCCGATTCAGATCTTGTGCCGGTTCAAAAATTTCACCGTGCAGTTCGGAAAGTAAAATACTCTCACCCTCTTGCTCATTTGGATCCGCAATTTTCTTTTAAGACACAACAAGCTGAAGGTCGTCCCACAACCCGGCACAGTGGCCAGCAAGTCACCTCTCGGTTTAACGGATACACCAACCCGGAAGCGTCGTCCAGAGGTTTCTTGTTCTCCCGAAAAACTTTATCCTTTGAAGGGTTTCTTCTGATACCCACTCAATCCGTCTGATCCGAATTACCAGGTGTCTTCCAATTCTTCATCTGGCGGTTCATCAACCACTCAAATGCCTCCCCTCAAGACCGTCCCTGGGTAAGTATACCGTTTTAACTTTGTCTTCTTGCGCCGGTTTACCAACTGACCTTTTGTTTTAATATTTCAGCGCCAAAGCCCGACTGAGCAAGAAAGCAAGAATCAATGTCCCTACTGAAGAGGTTGAACCGGACAGAACTTCCGAAGGTGCTAATAGAGGTGCTGACATTGCCATTGATGACCCTACCCCACAGGGTCAAGATGCTGATCTGTCAGAAGCTAACCCGGCTAGTCCACATGCTGATCCTCCAAGCCTGGCTAGGAATGAGGACCTTCCAAGCCCGGCTAGAGATACTATTCCTCCTTCAAGCCCAGCCAGGGATACTGCTAATCCGCCAAGCCCAGCCAGGGTCACTGTCAATCCGCCAAATCCATCAAAAGGTGACGATGACGATGTTGTTATTACTGGTACGGGTCACACTAGTCCTGGTAATCCGATTGTCTTGTCAAAACATACTGGCAAGGAGGAATTCACTGCTATGGGCAAGGGGAAAGGGAAGACTGATTTATCCAACTTCGTTAACCTTAGCGCCAAGGAGCTTCATTGCGGATTTTTAAACCGCCTTTACACAAGCCGTGACTTTGAGGCTGGTTTGGTGAATTTGATGAAGGAACGTTATGAGGTAATCTTCAAAAACGCTTTGAAATTTTCTTTGTTTTGTATATCTCTTCCATTGTAGCCCCCAAGGGCCGGGTTATCTCTTAAAGATAAACCAGGACTTAGAGATAAAGAACACTTCAACTGAGTAGCCCCCAAGGGCTGGTTTGTCTCTTGAAGACAAACCGGGACTGTCTGTTCTTATTAATTGCCTTCACTTATAACTGATCAATTGTGCATTAGCCCCCAAGTACCAAGCTTAATACCTGGATTGAGCCTTGGGACTTTAAAATACTCACTTTAAAAAGCAATCCGCATTAGCCCCCAAGTGCCAAGTGTATAACTTGTTATGTGCTTGGGACTTTAACAGCTTCATCATCTGACTTTTGCAGACCGATAGAAATATCAAAGAATCTCAAATCGCCGATCTGCAAGAAAACATCAAGTCCCAACAAGAAGAGACCTCTAAAGCCAAAGAGGAGCTAAAGGGTGCTTTGACAGCCATGGAGCAATTGAAAGATGGCTTCAAAAATGAACGCACCAAGTGGGAAACTGAGAAGGCTGCTTTGCCGAAGCGGGCTGAAGACGCTGAAGCAGCTCTTAAACCAGTGGCGGAAGAGCTGACAGGGCTGAAACATCAAGTGAATGCCATGACTTCTGCTATTTTCGGTAAGTACTTTGTCATAGCCTGTTCGGAAATATTTTCAACTCTACCGGTTTAACATTAAATTCATGAACCTTTGCATGTAATCGCAATGCTCATCTGGGCGTAGATATGCGGATGAAGTTGAAAGCAGCGCACACATTGATTGAGCAACTGTATACTGATGCACAACGAGTCATCTGTGCGGCTTCGTACAACAAACCGGCACCAACTTTAATCAAGGATACTTTGGCCAAGCTATCAATGACTCCGGCTCAGATAGAGGAGTTGAAGCAGTCTGCTGCCAGGGCTGGTGCGTTGTTAGCACTGACTCGTGCCAAATCATGGATAGCTGACTTGGATCCAATTGATATTGCCAAGGGATATCCGGATGAACAGGAATATGGATCATCATTTGATAATGAAGCCCTCAAAGCCCTGACAAAGGAGTTGCGTCCAGTAGCAAGTCAATTGGCGGAAGAGGTGAACTTGATGTCTCATCGGTTGTTCTATGATGCCAACAACCATCGAGTTGACACTGCTGTGACAGAAGTGCAGAATCTTATTCCGCCCATTCGTAAGCACACTTACGCCCCTGATGTTGAACCATCGAATCTCATAAATGAAGAGGCCGTCTTTCAAGCGCTAACCCAGATTGACTGGACCACCATTGACTTCCAGCCACTGGGTGGGGAGGAGGAGGTTGAACCGGCGCCTGAAGATCCATCAACCTCACGTCGTCCTGGCAATGAGTCTTAATCCGGCAATCGGGTTATTTTCACAGACTTTGTTCTGTGTAAGGACAATCATTATTTTGGGCCTCAAAGTGCCTTGTAATAGGCTAGTTAAAATACTTTGATCGACTGTCATCGTGCCCTGAGATATGACTTGGTTTGATCCGCCATGAAAATTGTAGTGCTGGCTGATATATCTTTATAACATTATGCTATCCTTATATCTGCATAACAAAAAATCTGTCCGGGCGGTTTACCGTCGGACGGGTCATAATACCCAAAAGAAAAACCTGGTAGATCACCAAGCTTTATATAAAAATTAGATCATACCTGTGATATAAGCTTGTTGGTGTACCAACTTGACTGTAGGAAGGGTGAAAACCCAATACGTTGAGCGTTTGATAGTGCTCACCATGCCATGCTGGTGTATAATAAGTCATACTGGGTTATGATGAACACCAGATGAGCATACTGGCGACCTGTAGTCAAAACCAGACTGGGTTATGAAACACCGGTTTAAGAATGAAGACGGACTAACAACTTGTAGTTGAGAGCCAAGCCGGGTTAACAAACACCGGGTTATTATGATGACTGAAAAGCCACACCAGGTCAATGGACACCGGTTTAAGATAAGTTCATCAAAGGGTGAAAACTTGGCAAAAAGCAAACAAAAAACCGTGTAGTCGAGGCTTTTCAAGGGCTGCCAGGCCCAAATTCGAGGCTTTTCATGGGTTGCCAGGCCGCTGAGTGAAACCATTTTACAAACCTTTTAAGATGGACCTCCAACTAACCAATCGTCGTTTTAACTTTGACAAGTTCAGGGTCTGTATAAGATTGACTTGTCAAACGTTCGGCGGGTTATGCCAAGATTACCTGGATAGGAGTGGCTTACTTGATGAAGGCAGGTTAACCCGGGGTTTTAGGTGAATACACAAGGCTTCCAAGCCATGCTTGATAGCATATTACAAGGGTCCTTTTAAACTCTTTGTTGTAGTGCACAAAGAGCCCCCAAGTAACTTTGTGAGCTATGCTCAATGGGTGCCTATGTTTGAGCTGTGCATAGCATCCAGACTCTCTTTGGCCCCTCGGATGTGAAGCTCCCAAGATGTTTTGTGGCATGATAGCCAGTTTAACAAGGTAGACCTCCGCTTTGTTAGCTGAAGCCCCCATGTGATGAAGAGATATTGGAAAAAACGGCATAGGCCCTGCTTGTAGCAATGATGCCGGTTTATTATATTGATCATAATATATACATTGTTGAAATATGTACATAAAAGGAACCTATAGCTTAGGTGTAGTAAGGCCGAAGGAGAGCTATGTTCCACGGCTGCCGGGTCTCCTCCTCAGAACTGCGTGAGTCTTCTCGAACGTCAATGAGGTAGTATGATCCGTTGTGCAGATTTTTGCTGACCACAAAGGGTCCTTCCCGAGGTGGGGATAACTTGTGCATATCGGTCTGATCCTGGATGAGCCGGAGCACTAAGTCGCCTTCTTGAAAGGTTCTTGTTTTAACCCGGCGGCTGTGATAGCGCCGCAGGTCTTGCTGATAAACCGCCGAATGAGCCAAAACCATGTCCCACTTCTCATCTAACAGGTCCAGTGCTTCTTGTCGTGCTTGCTCATTGTACGCTTCAACATAATTGGCAACCCGGGGCGAGTCATGATGAATATCACTCGGGAGGAGGACCTCTGCCCCGTAAACCATGAAGAAAGGTGTATAACCCGTAGATCGGTTTGGGGTGGTGTTTATACTCCATAATACAGATGGTAACTGTTCCACCCAACAACCCGACGTCCTCTTCAAAGGAACCATAAGTCGTGGCTTGATGCCTTTCAAGATTTCTTGATTAGCTCGCTCCGCTTGACCATTAGACTGGGGGTGAGCCACGGACGCTACATCAAGCCTGATGTGTTCTCGTTGACAAAATTCCTCCATCTCACCTTTAGAAAAGTTCGTGCCATTATCTGTGATGATGCTGTGTGGAAAGCCAAAGCGGAAGATGATCTTTTTGAGAAATTGAACCGCCGTAGCAGCGTCATACTTGCTTACGGGCTCTGCTTCAACCCATTTAGTGAACTTGTCAACTACCACCAACAGGTGGGTCTTATTATCCTTTGAGCGCTTAAAAGGTCCCACCATATCAAGCCCCCAAGTAGCAAGCAACCATGTGATGGGAATCATCCGTAGTTCTTGAGCCGGAACATGAGCTCGGCGTGAAAACTTCTGACAAGCATCACACCGCTTTACCAGATCCTCAGCATCAGCATGGGCTATCAACCATTAGAACCCATGACGAAAAGCTTTAGCCACCAGGGATTTTGAATCGGCATGGTGACCACAATCTCCTTCATGGATTTCACGTAGAATCTCTTGTCCTTCTTCAGGAGAAACACAATGTTAGAATACGCCAGAAACACTGCAACGGTGTAGCTCGCCATTGTGAATAACCATGGACTTGGATCGCCGGATTATCTGTCTGGCTAAAACCTCATCATTTGGTAGCTTGCCCCGGTTCATGTACGCCAAATATGGAACCGTCCAATCCGGAATTGTATGTAAAGCAGCTACCAACTGGGCCTCCGGATCAGGAATAGCTAAATCCTCTTCTGTAGGCAACTTAACAGACGGGTTATGCAAGATATCTAAAAAGGTATTGGGTGGTACCGGTTTACGCTGAGATCCCAGCCGGCTTAAAGCATCTGCTGCTTTGTTTTTGCGCCGGTCAATGTGCTCCGCCTGATAACCCTTAAAATGACCAGCCACAATATCCACTTCTCGTCGGTAAGCCGCCATGAGGGGATCTTTAGAATCCCAAGTACCAGAAACTTGCTGAGCCACCAAATCAGAATCTCCAAAACAGCGAACCCGGCTTAAGTTCATTTCCTTGGCCACACGGAGACCATGGAGTAAGGCCTCGTACTCAGCTGCATTGTTAGTACAAGGAAACATTAAGTGGATAACATAACAAATTTTATCACCTCGAGGGGAAGTAAGGACAACTCCAGCCCCCGAGCCTTCCAATTGCCTGGATCCATCAAACTGAATAGTCCAGTATGTATTATCCGATTTGTCCTCCGGTGCCTGTAACTCGGTCCAATCATTGATGAAGTCAACAAGCGCCTGAGATTTGATGGCTGTTCGAGGCATATACCTCAACCCATGTGGACCAAGCTCAATCGCCCACTTTGCAGCCCGGCCAGTTGCTTCCCTGTTCTGAATTATATCGCCCAGAGGAGCAGAACTAACCACGGTGATGGGATGGCCTAGAAAGTATTGCTTGAGCTTCCGACTTGCCATAAAACCCCCATATACCAGCTTCTGCCAATGCGGATATCGCTGTTTTGACTCGATTAATACTTCGCTGATATAGTAAACCGGCCGTTGAACCGGATATTCCTTCCCAGCCTCCTTGCGCTCAACCACAATTGCCACACTGACCGCACGGGCATTAGCAGCCACGTACAATAACAAAGGCTCCTTATCAACTGGAGCAGCAAGGACCGGCGGTTCAGCCAACTGCCGCTTCAAGTCCTCAAATGCCGCTTTAGCTGCATTACTCCAGACGAAATCGTCTGTCTTCTTCAACATCTGATACAAAGGAATCGCCTTCTCTCCCAAGCGGCTGATAAACCGGCTAAGGGCTGCAACTCGACCCGCCAGACGCTAAACATCATTAATGCACTTTGGTTTAGCCAAGGACGTAATCGCTTTGATTTTTTTGGATTAGCCTCAATACCTCTGTTAGACACCAGAAAACCTAAGAGCTTGCCTGCTGAAACACCAAAGATGCACTTATCCGGATTAAGCATCATTTTATAAACCCGAAGATTGTCAAACGTCTCCTTGAGATCATCTATCAATGTCTCCTTCTTCCTAGATTTTACTACAATGTCAAAGGTCTCCTTGAGTGTGAAGACAATTTTGCACACAACGCTGATAAGTTGCCTGAGCGCTCTTGATCTCAAAGGGCATATAAAAATAGCATAAGGCTCCAAAGGAAGTGATGAAGGCTGTCTTCTCCTGGTCCTTAACTGCCATTTTGATCTGATGATAACCTGAATAAGCATCCAAGAAACTCAGACGCTCACAACCCGCCGTCGCATCAATGATCTGATCAATATGCGGGAGAGCAAAAAGATCCACCGGACAAGCCTTGTTCAAATCTGTGTAGTCCACACACATGCGCCAAGTGCCGTTTTTCTTAAGAACGAGCACCAGATTAGCCAACCACTCAGGGTGAAATACTTTGACGATAAACCCGGCAGCCAACAGCCGGGCTACCTCCTAGCCAATGGCCTTGCGTCTTTCCTCGTTAAAGTGGCGAAGAAACTGCTTGACCGGTTTAAACTTGGGATCAATATTGAGAGTGTGCTCAGCGAGTTCCCTCGGTACACCTGGCATGTCAGAAGTCTTCCATGCTAAATGTCCCGGTTCTCACGGATGAACTCGATGAGCGTGCTTTCCTATTTCGGATCTAGATGGGTGCTGATGCTAAACTGTTTGGATGAATCGCCAGGAACAAAATCAACAAGTTTAGTCTCATCAGCCGGTTTGAACTTCAGGGTCGGGTCATGCTCAGTGGTGGGCTTCTTCAGAGGGGTCATGTCTGCCGGATCAACATTGTCTTTATAAAACTTCAGCTCCTCTGTAGCACAAACTGACTCAGCATAGGCCGCATCACCTTCCTCACAATCCAAAGCGATCTTTTGACTTCCGTGTACTGTGATAGTCCCCTTATGACCCGACATTTTGAGCTGTAAATAGATATAGCAGGGCCTCGCCATGAACTTTGTGTAAGCCGGCCGTCCAAACAGTGCGTGATATGGGCTCTGGATTTTCACCACTTCAAAGGTCAATGTTTCAGACCTGGAATCATGCTCATCTCCAAACACAACCTCCAAAGCGATCTTGCCAACAGGATATGCCGATTTACCTGGTACTACACCATGAAAAACAGTGTTTGACGGTTTAAGACTCTTGTCTGTCACCCCCATGCGACGGAAGGTCTCATAGTACAGGATGTTGATACCGCTCCCTCCATCCATCAGCACTTTGGTAAACTTATAAGCTCCCACCTGAGGTGCCACCACTAAAGGTAGATGACCCGGATTGTCAACCCGGGGCGGATGATCCTCTCTGCTCCACACAATGGGCTGCTCGGACCACCGCAAATAATGTGGCACTGCCAGTTCAACAACATTAACTGCCCTCTTGTGAAGCTTCTGATCGCGCTTGCACAGACTAGTAGTGAACACATGATACTGCCCACCATTCAACTGCTTTGGGTGACTTTGATAACCTGACTGCTGCTGATTCCCTTGATTATTCTGTTGGTTATTACCACCTTGGTTGTTCTGGTTGCCCTGATTATTCTGAAATCCAGAGTTTGAACCGCCGCCACCATGAAAACCTGGACCTAAACCGCCCGACGGACCCTTCTCATATCGGAAGAGATCAGAGTTCTTGAACTCCTTCATAATATAACAATCTTTCCAAAGATGTGTGGCAGGGGCCTCCTTGGTCCCATGCTTTGGTCAGGGCTGGTTTAACAGACGCTCCAGATTCATCCATCCACTGCGCTGGGGCGGTTTACCTTTACGACGCTGCATATTGGTGTTAGCCACAAGATCTGAATTATCTGCTTTGCGCTTACCATTATTCCCATGGATCCCTTGGTTGTGATGCTGTCCCTTTGCACCGCCGTTCTTCTTTCCCTTCTCCGGTTTCTCCTCATCAGAATCGGGATCCTTGGTATTATCAGAATCAACATATTTAACCAAGGCTGCCTTAAGTGTTCCCATGTCATTGCAGTGGCGCTTGAGCCGTCCCAACTTCATCTTTAGTGACTTAAAACGGCAATTACGCTCCAGCGTTATGATTGCTTGGCCATCATTAATCCGGTCTGATGAATGCAAAACTTCTGAAACCCGGTGCACCCAATGAGTTGTTGACTCATTCTCCCCTTGAACACAGGCATCCAGATCCACAATTGACATAGGCTGTTTGCAAGTATCTTTGAAATTGGCTATAAACCGGGCCTTCAACTGGTCCCATGACTCGACAGAGTTGGCTGGTAGGTTTTTCAACCAAGTATGGGCTGTCCCTTCCAACATCATCGTGAAGTACTTTGCACAGGACGCTTCATCCACATCCAGCATCTCCATTGCCATCTCATAACTTTCCACCCATGCCTCAGGTGGCTGATCAGCGATGTAATTAGGCACCTTACATGGACCCTTGAAATCCTTAGGCAGTCGCACATTACTGAGAGCCGGAATGAGACACGACACTCCCCAAGAACTGAAGGCAAGCCCGATGCCTCGGTCTACTGACACTGCTGGCTGAACTGGGATGGGTTGATAACGACCCACATATTGTGCTGCCAAAGCGGCCTCCCTTCATGCTCTGCCATTATCCACCCCGTCCTGAGCATTTGCCTCACCGCGCGCCGGATTGGGTCCTTGAGGGGCATTACGGTGCCGCGCACTGCTAGACACCTCCGGCTCATCCATGTGCCTGCTATAGCTTTTGCTCGGACGGGGGGTTGAATGAATTCTATCTCGGCTATAAGAATAAGCTTGCTGCTGCACAACGGTGGTTTGACGAAGATCCCTGGCCCGCCGCGTCTTAACCGCCGCTAGTGAATCGCCCTCCATTAGAATAGCTGCCAGGCGAGAGGCTGCAGCCATCATGTTATCCAAAGGGCTCGAAAAGTGACCCGGTGGTGTTGACACGTATTGCGGCGGGTTATCCATTCGACGAGGTGGATCCGTCATCCGCGGTTGATCCGGCCCCACCCTAGGCGTGTCGGTCCGGTTTGCAGCTGCCGGATTACTTGGCCCAGCCCCCGGCGTATTAAAGAGATTTAGTCCTTCAAAGACCGGCTGCATACGAGATCGGTACTTCCTTCGCATTACGTCGTTTGACGCATTCTGATCCAACATGAGCTGGTAATTCTGCGCCTGGATCTGCTGTGACTGGGCATCTAAAGCGGCGCGTTCTTTAGCCATCCTAGCGTCTTCAGCTGCCAGGTCCTCCTTAGCTTGTGTTATCTGGTCCTTTAACTTGGTAACTTCCGCATTATGCTGGTCCTGCGTCTCCGGGGTAACTGCCGTGGTTAACAAGGTCGCCCAGGCATCCATCAAACCAAAGAGAACTTGAGCCGGTCTGCACACCGGGCCTCCTGCCGCGACTGCTGATCCGGAATTCATTGCTGCTGTAGATGAAGATTGCAAGGTGGGCTGTGTTCCGGCCATGAAAACAGCAACCCGACTTGGCGGTCCAAAGGGGTCCGGAATACTGTTACCATCGGAATATCCTTCAAACACACCATCATGAACTTGATACAGGGACTCGGTTTCACCGGTGGATGACTCGTTGTCGGAATAAATGGCCGTCTCGCCTTCAGACACCGGTTCAGATCCGATCCCATGGACACATCCTACGAACGCACGCTTCATGGTGGGCTTAATCCGGGCAAGACTCGCACGCTGATCCATCTCGACAAGGTTGGTGCAGATGTCTGGCTCAGGGCCCGGTTCGCCGATCTTGCCGATGAAAACATGAATTCCTCCAAAGGGGACCTGGTACCCGTACTCGATTGAGCCGGCCTCGGGGCCCCATCCTTCATCGTCGATGTAGAACTTGCCGCGACGACTCTTGGTCATCCGACCAACCGCGTACCCTTTGAGTCCGTCAAAGCTGCCCTTCAAGAACTCGAAACCATCGTGCGATAGCCCCACGGTGGGCGCCAACTGTCGTGGAATTAACATGTCAGATGTCCTCATGAAAGGACTTAGTCATGGATCCATCGCGATGGGTTAGCTTGAAGGGGTTAAACCGGACAAGGGACACGCGATTTTTATACTAGTTCGGCCGATGAAGGTAAAAGCCTATGTCTAGTTGTGATGGAATTGATTGGGTTTCGATGACCAGGGAGCAAATACGCTTTCCTGGGTTTCGAGTTGTTGTCCTTGAACTGCCGCCGGGTTGTCCCTTTATATATATAGGTTGACGCCCGGCCGGTCTACAGAGTCCCGAGGCCGGCTCATACAAGTGTTCGGCTCGGTCTCCCCTTTCCCATCTTACAACACAAGTTACACGATCATGGCGGTTTACAACTTATGGCCCTAATCTATCTTTGGGCTCTGGCCCTCTAAGCTTCATCCGTAAAGCGCCATCTTTTGGGTCTTTATGGGCTTCAATGTAGTTGAGAGTGAACCGGCCCCTCCTGGGCGGTTTATCCTTAGTAGTTATATCCCCAACACCTTGTGTCGAATCAATAAATTTGGGTTGAATACTCTACCCTCAAAAGCTGTTGCGATCCCCTACATTTGTGGGTTATCAAGACCAATTTCTGGCACCATTGCCGGGGAGCATAGCTCTATTCTTTGAGTCACTTGGGATTTATATCTGCTGATCACTATGAGGAACTTGAAAGACGAAAGAACTAAGATTTTTCCCTCAACTACGAGGGGAGGTAAGGAACTGCCATCTAGCTCTGCACTAGATTCTCCTTCTGTTTTGGGTAAGCTTGCGACACCTAAACCTGCTACTGCTATGAATTTTGATATGTCGCATGTTATTGATGATGCCACTTCTGCTATGCATGATACTTGTGATAAAACTACTTCTGTGCGCGATACTACCGTGCCATTAGGTGAATTTCTTGATGAACAACTTGCTAGGGTTAGAGAGAATGAAATTATTGATGATACTGATGATGAAGGTTCTCCCCCTAATTATGAATTGCCTGTTGTTCCCGAGGGTTATGTTATGGATGAAGAAGCTGCTAGAGCTATTTTTGCTTGCAATGATAGATATGATCTTAAGAAGTTATTAGCTAAATGGAAGCAACAATCCCTTAATGCTAGAATGAAACATGACCCCGCTTTTGCTACTTCACCCATCTGTGTTATTGATAAGGATTATGAATTCTCTGTTGATCCTAAGATAATTACTTTGATTGAATCTGATCCTTTTTATGGCTATGAATCTGAAACTGTTGTGGCACATCTTACCAAGTTGAATGATATAGCCACCCTGTTTACCAATGATGAGAAGTCTCGCTATTATTATATCCTTAAGATATTTCCATCCTCATTAAAAGGTGATGCTAAAACTTGGTTTAATTCTCTTGATCCTGGTTGTGTGCGTAGTCCCCAGGATATGATTTATTACTTCTCTGCTAAATATTTCCCTGCTCATAAGAAACAAGCTGCCTTGTGGGAAATATATAATTTTGTGCAAATCGAAGAAGAGAGTCTCCCGCAAGCTTGGGGGAGGCTTCTTCGATTACTTAATGCTTTGCCTGATCATCCTCTTAAGAAAAACAAAATACTTGATATCTTTTATAATGGACTAACCGATACTTACAAGGACTACTTGGATAGTTGTGCTGGTTGTGTTTTCAGGGAAAGAATAGTCGACCAAGTTGAATTGTTATTGAATAATATGTTGACTAATGAAAATAATTGGACTCTTCCTGAACCAATTCCTGAGCCAACTGAGCCAGCTCCGGAGCCTATTCCTAAACCAACTCCGAAGAAGAGGGTGTTCTATTTCTCAGTCCTGAAGATATGCAAGAGGCAAAGAAATCTATGAAAGAAAAAGGTATTAAAGCTGAAGATGTTAAGAATTTACCACCTATTGAAGAAATACATGGTCTTAATATACCGCCTGTTGAAGAAACACATTGTCTTGATAACCCAACACAGGTAGTAAAGGTAAATTCTCTCTCTATATATGATAAAGTTGAAATCCTGTCTACTAAATTTCATAGCCCATGCTTAGATGAATTTGATGACTTTATGGCTAGACAAGAAAGTTTTAATGCTTATGTTGATAGAGAATTAAAGAATAATGCTTTTGAGATTGGACACTTGAGTGATTATATGGATAGAGTTAAATGTGAACTTAAACTCATTAGCAAGTATGCTTCTATGGTTACCACTCAAGCTGAACAAGTACTTAAAGCTCAAAGTGAGTTGCTCAATGAATTAAATAATAAAAATGACTTTGTTGTTAGAGTGGCTACTAGAACGGGTAGAATGACTCAGGAACCTTTGTATCCTGAAGGCCACCCTAAGAGAATTGAGCAAGATTCTTAGAGAAATAATTTAGAGGCACCTAGTTCTTCTAAAAAGAAGAAAAAGAAAAATGATAGGACTTTGCATGCTTCTAGTGAACCTGTTATAGACACACCTGAGAATCCCAATGCTATTTCTATTTTTGATGCTGAAATACAATCTGGTGATGAACATGAACCTAGTGATAATGTTAATGATAATGTTCATGTTGATGCTCAACCTAGCAATAATAATGATGTAGATATTGAACCTATTGTTGATCTTTATAACCCACAATCAAAGAATCAACGTTATGATAAAAGAGATTTTGTTGCTAGGAAGCACGGTAGAGAAAGAGAACCATGGGTTTAGAAACCCATGCCCTTTCCTCCTAAACCATCCAAGACAAAGGACGATGAGGATTTTGAGTGCTTTGCTGAAATGATTAGACCTATCTTCTTACGTATGCGCTTAACTGATATGCTTAAAGTAAATCCTTATGCTAAATACATGAAGGATACCATTACAAATAAAAGAAAGACACCGGAAGCTGAAATTTCCACCATGCTTGCTAATTATACTTTTAAAGGTGGAATACCAAAGAAATTTGGAGATCCAGGGGTACCAACTATACCATGCTCGATTAAAAGAAACTATGTTAAAACTGCTTTATGCGATCTTGGAGCCGGTGTTAGTGTTATGCCTATCTCTTTATATCTGTAACGCCCCAGATATACTTTCCATATTTGTATCCAACTCTTGCCGTCTCCGGCGCTAAGTTATATTTATTTCTCGGGTTCGGGTCCTTGTCTCCGTGTGTTGTTTTCGTTTTCATGCATCTCATACCATGTCATCACGTGCATTGCATTTGCATACATGTTCATCTCATGCATTCGAGCATTTTCCCCGTTGTCCGTTTTGCATTCCGGCGCTTCGTTCTCCTCCGGTGGTCATTTCTAGTCTTCTTTCGTGTGTGGGGTTTAAACATTTCCGGATTGGTCCGAGACTTGCCAAGCGGCCTTGTTTTACTACCGGTAGACCGCCTGTCAAGTTTCGTATCATTTGGACTTCGTTTGATACTCCAACGGTTAACCGAGGGACCGAAAAGGCCTCGTGTGTGTTGCAGCCCAACACCCCCCAAATTTGGCCCAAAACCCACCAAACTCTGCTCCATGTCCTAGAGCGTTCGATCACGATCGTGTGGGCGAAAACCGCACCTCATTTGGACTCTCCTAGCTCCCTCTATGCCTATTTATACCCCCTCCATTCGGATCTCTTCTTCCCCCGTCCGAAACCCTAGTTTTCAAAAAAAAAAGATCTCCACCGACGGACGTGTCCGCCCCCGGCTGGACAGCGTCCGCCGCCGCAGCCCGCCCACTCAGGCGCTGCCACGTGGGCGCGCGCCCACTTCGCCGCCGCCGGCCCGGGAGGCCCAGGAGGGGCCCCCGCGGCCCAGATCCGCCGCGCCGCCACCCGCCTCCTCTCCCCCGCGCCCGGCGACGCCCTCCGCCGCCGCGCCGCCGCGGCCCTCGTCGCCGGCGAGCTTCCCCGGGCGCCCGAGCCGGCCTCCTCGCCCGGCGCCGCCCCGTCCGGCGCCCTCCGCCGCCACGCGCCGCCCCGGGTCGCCGGATCCGGCCCCCGGCGACCGCCTCCTCCACGCCCGGCCCCCTCTCCGGCGACCTCCCGGAGCCCGGCGTCCCTCTCCTCTCCGGCGAACAGTGTCTCCGGCGCCGCCTCGGGAAGCGTGCCGATCCAGATCTGGATCTGGGCTAGGTTGACCTCTCCCCGAAACCCTAATCTCCCAGATTTTTATGCATTCTTTGACTGCTTGTATCTCCGCAACCGTAGATCCGTTTTGGGCGTATGATATATCAAAATCTTCGCCTCGACATGTGCATCATTTCGTTCCATTGCATCATTTGCATTTGAGGTCATCTTGATACCCAAAATGCTGTTAGAAGGAGGCTTCGTGAGTTAAATTGAAGATCCGTTAGTTCATCATGCACTTTTGTCATTTTTGCTATGTTTAATTCGTGCATGATATGCCTGTGCCCCTTTGGGATGAGTTGTTAAGCATTTTGTCTTCTTTCCAGTGGTGCCACCCATGCATTTTTAGGATGTGTGTGTTATCTTGTGCAAGCTTGCGAAGAGAGGTACCTGAGTTTGCTGATTTCAGAGACTTAGTGATTTTCACTAAGTCTGGGATATTTTAGTTCATGATGCTATATGTCCAGCTTGTTTCCTAATGATCCGTGCCTCTTTTGAGGATGATCAGTAAGGGAGTTTTGATATTTATGTTATGCTCTATCCATCCATGTCTTTGTTGGCATTTGTGGAGTGCTCTAGGTTGACTCAATCGAGCTCAACTTTTGCTTCGTTGTTAATCTGGGCAGATCGTCAACTCGTTTGCGATTTAGCCGATGCTCCCGTTAGTGTTCCCTGCATGCTATGACTTCGTTCTTGCCATGTGTGGCTAGCACTTTGTGCCTTCTTGCTGGTTATATGCTTTCCTTGCCATGACTTGCACTGTAGTGAGTGCATCGAGCTCGTTTACATGCCTTCGTGAGTTAAATTTCAGCATGTCTCAGTTTTCACTAAGTCTGAAAACTGATTGTGTTCGAGCGATGTTCGTGAGCTCGGTAGATTATTTTGTGAACCCTTTTGGCCCCAGGTCACTTTGGGTGTTTTATTAAGCTTGTTGAGTAGCTCCATGCCATGTTCTTACTTGTCATGTTCAGGTTTTCTATCATGTTGTTTTGCTGCTCCGAAGAGAGCATCATGATCTGAAATTTCAGACTAGTGTTAATTTCACTAAGTCTGAAATCTGTTTTGCATTTGCGTTTTAGCCATGCTTGTTTGAACCTCTTAATGGATGAATTTGCCTATGGCTCAGTGCTAGTGTTTTGTCAACCATTTTGTGTACATCACTGCCGTGTTTTTTGTTTTCATGTTTGGTGGCTGTAGCATGTTCATTTCGTTGCATTTAGATGCCTACTTGCTGTTAATCGCAGACCGGTGTCATATCTTAAAACGCTTGCCATTTCTAAACCGTAGCTCCGATTCCTTTGATCTTTATATCGTTTTCAAGCGATTTCATCCCCTCTATCCAGTGGCACACTTGGTTTTCCAAGTTGATGCCAGGTTCATGTATTTTCCTGTCATATCTTGCATTTTGCATCCCGCATCGCATCCCACATAGCATATCGTCATTTCATCGTATTGCTTGGTCTTGCCCGTGGTTGATTGTATACTTGTTGCTTGTTTGTCTTGTTGGGTAGAGCCGGGAGACGAGTTCGCTACCGAGGAGCCCATTGAGTTTGCTTGTGAGGATCCAGTCAACTCTGACAACTGTGCAGGCAAGATGATCATACCCTCGAAATCACTACTATCTTTGCTATGCTAGTTTGCTCGCTCTTTTGCTTTGCCACTGCTACGATGCCTACCTTTTGCTTGTCAGCCTCCCAATTGCCATGTTGATCCCCTAACCCACCATTGTCCTAGCAAACCGTTGTTTGGCTATGTTACCGCTTTGCTCAGCCCCTCTTATAGCGTTGTTAGTTGCAGGTGAAGATTGAAGTTTGTTCCTTGTTGGAACATGGAGATGTTGTTCCTTGTTGGAACATGTTTATTTGTTGGGATATCACAATATATCTTACTTAATTAATGCATCTATATACTTGGTAAAGGGTGGAAGGCTCGGCCTTATGCCTGGTGTTTTGTTCCACTCTTGCCGCCCTAGTTTCCGTCATATCGGTGTTATGTTCCCGGATTTTGCGTTCCTTACACGGTTGGGCTATTATGGGAACCCCTTGACAGTTCGTCTTAAGTAAAGCTCTTCCAGCAATGCCCAACATTGGTTTTACCATTTGCCACCTAGCCTTTTCTTTCCCTTGGGTTCTGCAGACTCAAGGGTCATCATTATTTTACCCCCCCCGGGCCAGCGCTCGTCTGAGTGTTGGTCCACCTGTCAGCTACCGGTGGCTACCAGGGGCAACTCTGGGCTGGCCTACCCGTACCTAGGACAATCTGAGTGTGCCCTGAGAAAGAGATATGTGCAGCTCCTATCGGGATTTGTCGGCACATTCGGGCGGTGTTGCTGGTTTAGTTTTACCCTGTCGAAATGTCTTGTTGTACCGGGATACCGAGTCTGATCGGAATGTCTCGGGTGGAGGTCTATTCCTTCGTTGACCGTGAGAGCTTGTCATGGGCTAAGTTGGGACTCCCCTGCAGGGATTGAACTTTCGAAAGCCGTGCCCGCGGTTATGGGCAGATGGGAATTTGTTAACGTCCGGTTGTAGAAAACCCGAAGTTGACCTTATTTAAAATACATCAACCGCGCGTGTAACCGTGATGGTCTCTTCTCGGCGGAGTCCGGGAAGTGAACACGGTGTTGGAGTTATGCTTGACGTAGGTTGCTATAGGATCACTTCTTGATCATACTTGTATCGACCGTGCTTTGCCCTCTCTTCTCGCTCTCTTTTGCGATTGTAGCCACCACATATGCTAGTCGCTTGCTGCAGCTCCACATATATTTGCCTTATCCATTCCTATGAGCTTAAATAGTTTTGATCGCGAGGGTGCGAGATTGCTGAGTCCCTGTGGCTCACAGATACTATAACTCCAGATGCAGGTCTAGGTGATTTCGCTCCAGGTGACGAGTACGAGCTCAAGTGGGAGTTCGACGAGGACTCTCAGCGTTATTATGTTTCCTTTCCCGATGATCAGTAGTGGTGCCTGGTTGGGGTTATCGATTCAGGACCTTGTCGCATGTTGGGTTCTTTTCTATTTTGGCGCCGTAGTCGGGCCATGAGTGTTTGTTTGATGGATGTTATTTATGCACTCTGATGTGACGTGGTGAGTGTAAGCCAACTATGCTATCTCCCCCTTTTATTATATTTTACATGGGATGTTGTAATGATTGCCTGACTTGCGACATTGCTTTCAATGCGGTTATGCCTCTAAGTCGTGCCTCGACACGTGGGAGCTATAGCCGCATCGAGGGCGTTACAAGTTGGTATCAGAGCCATCCCCGACCTTAGGAGCCCCATTGCTTGATCGTTTTTAGCAGCCGAGTTGTGTCTAGAAAAATGTTTTGAGTCCTTAGGAATTATATATCGGAGAGCTTAGGAATTCTTTTTTACTTCCCAGTCTCCTCATCACTCTGGTAAGGCATCTTGACGTAGAGTTTGGACTCTTCTCTTCTCAAATTTCACTAAAATTTTTTTTAGGATCACGCGAGTATCTTGGTTTTGTTCCGATGGTTTTGTGACGAGAACATTGTTCTTGGTGCCTCCTGTCTTTAGGGGTTGTGGCAGTGTCCCGGGGAGTTGAGCTCCGAGGTGTTGTCGTCACAATTTTATCGTTGCAATTCTGGTATACTTGAGATATGTTCGCCGACATCGAAAATCTCTTTTATGCAGTTCGTTGGTGAGATAACCTCGACGCCACCCAGTACTGGGGCGGGAGTTCGGGAGTATCGCCATAACTTGTATAACGGATGCTTTTCGAAGGTTGAGGTAGATGGTTTCCGAAGTTTTCCTGGTTATGTGTTGAAGGATGGATACAGCTGGATGTAGGATTTGCTAGTTTGGGTGAGATATTGTGCTTCCCCTGTATCCCCAACTCCTGATTGCATAACCGGAAAGGTTCGAGAATTTCATAGGTGGGAATTCTAGTAGCTCTAGTTCTTCTTCCACGGATATTGGTTTGAGATTGGGATTTCTTACCGATTATTCGTTCTTGATCCGTACCTTGTTGATTTATTTCTCTACCTTAATTCTTCGTGGCTTCTCAATTTATGGATATGTGACCATTTGAAGAGGAATGCATTCGTTCATTTTGTTCGGATGTGAAGACTATATGTTGCAATTTTCATTCCGTTGGATTCAGCTTCTATATTGTTGTCTATCTATGTGCTAATGGTGGTCAAGCATAACCCCAAGTCCGCCAAGGTCAACTTGATGAATGCAGCTCAGGCAGAGGACTCGTCAGATGTGATCATGGGTAACCTTCCTGTTAATGATATTCCTGCAAAAGTTCTTTTTGACACTGGTGCATCGCATTGCTTCATCTCGAGACCGTTTACAAATAGGCATGAATTGGTCTCACAAGTTTTATCTAGTCCTTTAGAAGTTGTCTCTCCCGGTAAGCGCATGCAGGCTAACTCCATCGTTCCGGATGTTTCTATCACTCTGGGTGACTACAAGTTCTTGGCTTCTCCTACGGTTCTTGGCAACTCGGATATCGATCTTATTCTCGGGATGGACTGGCTCTCTAAGCATAGAGCTCAGCTTGATTGTGCAGCCAGGCAGATTCAACTGACTCATTCGTCTGAGGATGTTATTGTCTTTGCCGCTCGGGATAATACCATCCGGTTGTCTTCTCTCAATGAGAAGGGTGAATTGGATGCTATTTCGCAGATTCCGGTTGTTTGTGAGTATCAAGACGTCTTTCCAGAAGAGCTCCCAGGAATGCCTCCGCACCGGCCAGTTGAATTCGTTATTGAACTTGAGCCTGGCACGGAACCTGTGTGCAAACGTCCTTACAAGCTCGGACCTGAAGAGTTGAAGGAGCTGAAGAAACAACTCGATGAGCAAGAAAGATTGGGTCTCATTCGACCTAGTACTTCTCCGTGGGGTTGTGGTGTTCTTTTTGTGAAGAAGAAGGATGGATCGAGTCGACTTTGTGTTGATTACCGTCCAGTTAACAAGAAGACCATCAAGAACAAATACCCACTTCCCAACATCAATGAGCTGTTCGAACAACTCAAAGGTGCTCAAGTATTCTCCAAGCTCGATCTCCGTATGGGGTATCATCAGATTCGTATTCGTGAGCAAGATATTCCCAAGACGGCGTTCAGAACAAGCTTTGGTTCATATGAATACACCGTCATGTCTTTTGGCCTCGCAAACGCTCCTCCGACGTTCTCTCGCATGATGAACTTCATCTTCAACCCCTACACCAATGAATTCGTTTTGGTCTATCTCGACGACATTCTGGTTTTCTCGAAGAACAAGGAAGATCATGCCAAGCACTTGCGTTTGGTTCTTGACAAGCTCAGAGAACATCAGTTCTACACCAAGTTCTCCAAGTGTGAATTTTGGCTCGATGAGGTTCTTTATCTTGGTCATATCATCTCTGCCAAGGGCATTTCCGTGAATCCTGAGAAGGTGTCTGCAATTGTGAGTTGGGAACCTCCTCAGAACGTGAAGCAACTCCGCAGTTTCCTCGGTCTCGCAAGCTATTGCAGAAGATTCGTTGAAAACTTTTCTAAGATCGCCAAGCCTCTCTCAAATCTTCTTCAGAAGCACGTCAAGTATGTTTGGTCTCCGGAGTGTGATATGGCTTTCAACACTTTGAAAGAGAAATTGATCACTGCTCCAGTTCTGACTCCGCCTGATGAAACCAAACCGTACGAGGTCTTTTGTGATGCCTCTCTTCAAGGTCTTGGTGCTGTACTGATGCAAGAGAAGAAAGTTGTTGCTTATACCTCTCGCCAGTTGAAACCTAATGAAAAGAACTACCCCACTCATGATCTCGAGTTGGCGGCAGTTGTGCATGCTTTGGTGACTTGGAGACATCTTCTATTGGGAAGGAAAGTGGATATTTTCACTGATCACAAGAGTCTCAAGTACATCTTCACTCAGCCTAATCTCAACCTCAGGCAGACTCGATGGGTCGAAATGATTCAAGAGTACAATCCGAGTATCGAGTATACTCCAGGCAAGGCTAATGTGATTGCTGACGCTTTGAGCAGAAAAGCATATTGCAACAGTCTGATTCTCAAGCCTTATCAACCCGAGCTTTGTGAAGCTTTCCGCAAACTTAATCTGCAAGTTGTTCCTCAAGGTTTCCTCGCCAACCTTCTAGTCTCTCCTACCTTAGAAGACCAGATTCGCCAAGCCCAACTTTTTGATGCTATGGTGAAGAAGGTGAAGATTGGTATTGCAAAGAGTCAGTCCAAGTACAAGTGCTACCGACTTGATGACAAGGACACTCTCTTCTTCGAGGATCGAATTGTTGTGCCCAAAGGTGAACTTCGTAAGGTGATCATGAACGAGGCTCACAACTCTCTCCTCTCCATCCACCCGGGTAGTACGAAGATGTATCAGGATCTCAAGCAAGCTTATTGGTGGACTCGAATGAAGCGCGAGATCGCTCAATTCGTGAATGAATGTGATGTCTGCAGAAGAGTGAAGGCAGAACACCAAAGGCCAGCTGGTCTCCTCCAACCTCTTGCCATTCCAGAATGGAAGTTTGACCACATTGAAATGGACTTCGTGACTGGGTTTCCAAAGTCCAAGCGTGGCAATGATGCTATATTTGTTGTCATCGACAAGCTCACCAAAGTGGCTCACTTTCTGCCTATCAAAGAGTCGATCACTGCAACTCAATTGGCGGAACTCTATACCTCTCGCATTGTCTCTCTGCACGGTATTCCTCAAGTGATATCTTCAGACCGTGGCAGCATCTTTACCTCCAAGTTTTGGGATTCTTTTCAGAAGGCCATGGGCACCAACATCCGCTTCAGCACAGCTTTCCATCCTCAAACGAGCGGTCACGTCGAGCGTGTCAATCAGATTCTTGAAGATATGCTCAGGGCTTGTGTGATCTCTTTCGGTATGAAGTGGGAGGATTGTCTTCCTTATGCTGAATTCTCTTACAACAACAGCTTTCAAGCAAGTTCGGGCAAGGCCCCTTTTGAAATTCTATATGGCAGGAAGTGCCGTACCCCTCTCAACTGGTCTGAAACCGGTGAACGTCAGCTGCTGGGTAATGACTTAATCACAGAAGCAGAAGAAATGTGCAAAGTCATTCGTGATAACCTCAAAGCAGCCCAGTCCCGCCAGAAGAGCTACTATGATAGTAAGCACCGTGATCTGGTTTTCGAGATCGGAGATCATGTTTACCTCCGCGTCTCTCCCATGAAAGGTACTCGTCGCTTCGGTATCAAAGGGAAGCTTGCCCCTAGATACGTGGGACCTTTCAAGATTGTCAGCAAGAGAGGCGACCTCGCCTATCAACTCGAGCTTCCTTCAAACTTTGCAAATGTTCATGATGTGTTCCATGTCTCTCAGCTTCGAAAGTGCTTCAAGACTCCTGACCGCATCGTCAACTTCGAGGACATTGAGCTCCAAGAAGATCTCTCCTATCGTGAGCACCCAGTTGCTATTCTTGAAGAGACTGAACGCAAGACTCGCAACAAGTCAATCAAATTTCTCAAAGTTAAGTGGTCTCACCATTCCGACTGTGAAGCCACCTGGGAACGCGAGGATCACCTCCGTTCTGAGTACCCGGAGTTCTTTCAGTCCTAGATCTCGGGACGAGATCTTTTCGTAGTGGTGGAGTGTTGTAACGCCCCAGATATACTTTCCATATTTGTATCCAACTCTTGCCGTCTCCGGCGCTAAGTTATATTTATTTCTCGGGTTCGGGTCCTTGTCTCCGTGTGTTGTTTTCATTTTCATGCATCTCATACCATGTCATCACGTGCATTGCATTTGCATACATGTTCATCTCATGCATTCGAGCATTTTCCCCGTTGTCCGTTTTGCATTCCGGCGCTTCGTTCTCCTCCGGTGGTCATTTCTAGTCTTCTTTCGTGTGTGGGGTTTAAACATTTCCGGATTGGTCCGAGACTTGCCAAGCGGCCTTGGTTTACTACCGGTAGACCGCCTGTCAAGTTTCGTATCATTTGGACTTCGTTTGATACTCCAACGGTTAACCGAGGGACCGAAAAGGCCTCGTGTGTGTTGCAGCCCAACACCCCCCAAATTTGGCCCAAAACCCACCAAACTCTGCTCCATGTCCTAGAGCGTTCGATCACGATCGTGTGGGCGAAAACCGCACCTCATTTGGACTCTCCTAGCTCCCTCTATGCCTATTTATACCCCCTCCATTCGGATCTCTTCTTCCCCCGTCCGAAACCCTAGTTTTAAAAAAAAAAGATCTCCACCGACGGACGTGTCCGCCCCCGGCCGGACAGCGTCCGCCGCCGCAGCCCGCCCACTCAGGCGCTGCCACGTGGGCGCGCGCCCACTTCGCCGCCGCCGGCCCGGGAGGCCCAGGAGGGGCCCCCGCGGCCCAGATCCGCCGCGCCGCCACCCGCCTCCTCTCCCCCGCGCCCGGCGACGCCCTCCGCCGCCGCGCCGCCGCGGGCCCTCGTCGCCGGCGAGCTTCCCCGGGCGCCCGAGCCGGCCTCCTCGCCCGGCGCCGCCCCGTCCGGCGCCCTCCGCCGCCACGCGCCGCCCCGGGTCGCCGAATCCGGCCCCCGACGACCGCCTCCTCCACGCCCGGCCCCCTCTCCGGCGACCTCCCGGAGCCCGGCGTCCCTCTCCTCTCCGGTGAACAGTGTCTCCGGCGCCGCCTCGGGAAGCGTGCCGATCCAGATCTGGATCTGGGCTAGGTTGACCTCTCCCCGAAACCCTAATCTCCCAGATTTTATGCATTCTTTGACTGCTTGTATCTCCGCAACCGTAGATCCGTTTTGGGCGTATGATATATCAAAATCTTCGTCTCGACATGTGTATAATTTCATTCCATTGCATCATTTGCATTTGAGGTCATCTTGATACCCAAAATGCTGTTAGAAGGAGGCTTCGTGAGTTAAATTGCAGATCCGTTAGTTCATCATGCACTTTTGTCATTTTTGCTATGTTTAATTCGTGCATGATATGCCTGTGCCCCTTTGGGATGAATTGTTAAGCATTTTGTCTTCTTTCCAGAGGTGCCACCCATGCATTTTTAAGATGTGTGTGTTGTCTTGTGCAAGCTTGCGAAGAGAGGTACCTGAGTTTGCTGATTTCAGAGACTTAGTGATTTTCACTAAGTCTGGGATATTTTAGTTCATGATGCTATATGTCCAGTTTGTTTCCTAATGATCCGTGCCTCTTTTGAGGATGATCAGTAAGGGAGTTTTGATACTTATGTTATGCTCTACCCATCCGTGTCTTTGTTGGTATTTGTGGAGTGCTCCAGGTTGACTCAATCGAGCTCAACTTTTGCTTCGTTGTTAATCTGGGCAGATCGTCAACTCGTTTGCGATTTAGCCGATGCTACCGTTAGTGTTCCTTGCATGCTATGCCTTCGTTCTTTCCATGTGTAGCTAGCACTTTGTGCCTTCTTGCTGGTTATATGCTTTCCTTGCCATGACTTGCACCGTAGTGAGTGCATCGAGCTCGTTTACATGCCTTCGTGAGTTAAATTTCAGCATGTCTCAGTTTTCACTAAGTCTGAAAACTGATTGTGTTCGAGCGATGTTCGTGAGCTCGGTAGATTATTTTGTGAACCCTTTTGGCCCCAGGTCACTTTGGGTGTTTTATTAAGCTTGTTGAGTAGCTCCATGCCATGTTCTTACTTGTCATGTTCAGGTTTTCTATCATGTTGTTTTGCTGCTCCGAAGAGAGCATCGTGATCTGAAATTTCAGACTAGTGTTAATTTCACTAAGTCTGAAATCTGTTTTGCATTTGCGTTTTGGCCATGCTTGTTTGAACCTCTTAATGGATGAATTTGCCTATGGCTCAGTGCTAGTGTTTTGTCAACCATCTTGTGTACATCACTGCCATGTTTTTTGTTTTCATGTTTGGTGGCTGTAGCATGTTCATTTTGTTGCATTTAAATGCCTACTTGCTGTTAATCGCAGACCGGTGTCATATCTTAAAACGCTTGCCATTTCTAAACCGTAGCTCCGATTCCTTTGATCTTTATATCGTTTTCAAGCGATTTCATCCCCTCTATCCAGTGGCACACTTGGTTTTCCAAGTTGATGCCAGGTTCATGTATTTTCCTGTCATATCTTGCATTTTGCATCCCGCATCGCATCCCACATAGCATATCGTCATTTCATCGTATTGCTTGGTCTTGCCCGTGGTTGATTGTATACTTGTTGCTTGTTTGTCTTGTTGGGTAGAGCCGGGAGACGAGTTCGCTACCGAGGAGCCCGTTGAGTTTGCTTGTGAGGATCCAGTCAACTCTGACAACTGTGCAGGCAAGATGATCATACCCTCGAAATCACTACTATCTTTGCTATGCTAGTTTGCTCGCTCTTTTGCTTTGCCACTGCTACGATGCCTACCTTTTGCTTGTCAGCCTCCCAATTGCCATGTTGATCCCCTAACCCACCATTGTCCTAGCAAACCGTTGTTTGGCTATGTTACCGCTTTGCTCAGCCCCTCTTATAGCGTTGTTAGTTGCAGGTGAAGATTGAAGTTTGTTCCTTGTTGGAACATGGAGATGTTGTTCCTTGTTGGAACATGTTTATTTGTTGGGATATCACAATATATCTTACTTAATTAATGCATCTATATACTTGGTAAAGGGTGGAAGGCTCGGCCTTATGCCTGGTGTTTTGTTCCACTCTTGCCGCCCTAGTTTCCGTCATATCGGTGTTATGTTCCCGGATTTTGCGTTCCTTACACGGTTGGGCTATTATGGGAACCCCTTGACAGTTCGTCTTAAGTAAAGCTCTTCCAGCAATGCCCAACATTGGTTTTACCATTTGCCACCTAGCCTTTTCTTTCCCTTGGGTTCTGCAGACTCAAGGGTCATCATTATTTTACCCCCCCCCCCCGGGCCAGTGCTCGTCTGAGTGTTGGTCCACCTGTCAGCTACCGGTGGCTACCAGGGGCAACTCTGGGCTGGCCTACCCGTACCTAGGACAATCTGAGTGTGCCCTGAGAAAGAGATATGTGCAGCTCCTATCGGGATTTGTCGGCACATTCGGGCGGTGTTGCTGGTTTAGTTTTACCCTGTCGAAATGTCTTGTTGTACCGGGATACCGAGTCTGATCGGAATGTCTCGGGTGGAGGTCTATTCCTTCGTTGACCGTGAGAGCTTGTCATGGGCTAAGTTGGGACTCCCCTGCAGGGATTGAACTTTCGAAAGCCGTGCCCGCGGTTATGGGCAGATGGGAATTTGTTAACGTCCGGTTGTAGAAAACCCGAAGTTGACCTTATTTAAAATACATCAACCGCGTGTGTAACCGTGATGGTCTCTTCTCGGCGGAGTCCGGGAAGTGAACACGGTGTTGGAGTTATGCTTGACGTAGGTTGCTATAGGATCACTTCTTGATCATACTTGTATCGACCGTGCTTTGCCCTCTCTTCTCGCTCTCTTTTGCGATTGTAGCCACCACATATGCTAGTCGCTTGCTGCAGCTCCACATATATTTGCCTTATCCATTCCTATGAGCTTAAATAGTTTTGATCGCGAGGGTGCGAGATTGCTGAGTCCCTGTGGCTCACAGATACTATAACTCCAGATGCAGGTCTAGGTGATTTCGCTCCAGGTGACGAGTACGAGCTCAAGTGGGAGTTCGACGAGGACTCTCAGCGTTATTATGTTTCCTTTCCCGATGATCAGTAGTGGTGCCTGGTTGGGGTTATCGATTCAGGACCTTGTCGCATGTTGGGTTCTTTTCTATTTTGGCGCCGTAGTCGGGCCATGAGTGTTTGTTTGATGGATGTTATTTATGCACTCTGATGTGACGTGGCGAGTGTAAGCCAACTATGCTATCTCCCCCTTTTATTATATTTTACATGGGATGTTGTAATGATTGCCTGACTTGCGACATTGCTTTCAATGCGGTTATGCCTCTAAGTCGTGCCTCGACACGTGGGAGCTATAGCCGCATCGAGGGCGTTACAATATCGTAGACTTGAATTGAATAAGTTGACACCTACTGAAATATCTTTGCAAATGGCTGATAAATCAACTGCTATACCTGTCAGTATTTGTGAGGATGTGCCTGTTGTGGTTGCAAACGTCACTATCTTAACAGACTTTGTTATTCTAGATATTCCTGAGGACGATAGTATGTCGATTATCCTTGGTAGACCCTTTTTGAATACTGCAGGGGCTGTTATTGATTGCAACAAAGGCAATGACACTTTTCATGTTAATGGTAATGAGCATACGATACACTTTTCGAGGAAACAACCTCAAGTTCATATCATCAATTCTATTGGAAAAGTTCCAACTATCATTATTGGATGTTTTGAATTTCCTCTTCCTACTGTCAAGAAAAAGTATGATATTCTTATTGTTGGGGATGTTCATATCCTCGTTGAGGTAACTTAGTGTTATTTGAAATTTCTTTGGTTCCATGTTATTTGGAATGAGCTTGTTAACAATACTTGATCAACCTTGTTAGTGGATTCATTTTGATGATCATGAGATGGATGAAACTAGAAGGCACAACCTTATGTACCCTCTTTTTACTTTCTGTTATTGAGAATAAATAAAGCAAAAATAGTATTATCTGTCTATTTTCTGAATTATCCGTGCCATAAAAAATATCCCAAAAATAAAAGTGCTCCAAATGCCCTACAAATTTAGTATGATTTTTTATGGAATATTTGAGGATTTTAGGCACTAAGAACACTGCAGGGGGGCAAGCACCTGGCCACAAGGGTGGAGGGCGCGCCCACACCCCCTGGGTGCGCCCCCCTGTCCCGTGGGCCCACGGTGGCCCCCCTCCACTTGTTCCTGCACCCACACACTCCATCTTCCTCCCTAAAAAATCCCCATCCAGCTCAAGCATGAGTTCTAGCTCATTTTGCTGCGATTTTCGATCTCCTTGCTCAAAGCTCCATTCATAAAACTGCTTTGGGAGATTGTTGCTTGGTATGTGACTCCTCCATTGGTCCAATTAGTTTTGTTCTAGTGCTTTATTCATTGCAAATTTTTGCTGCATAGGTGACCCTATTCTTGAGCTTGCATGTCAAATTTATGAGGTCCCAAGTAATTCTAATGCATGATATAGGCTCTAGGCACTTGTGGGAGTAGTTGCTACCAATCTTGTTTAGTTTGATTCACCTTTATTTTGAAGTTACTAATTTTTTTCAGAAATTTTTCAGAGAAAGAAATATGTCCAGGAGAATGTACCAAGGTGGTTCCTCAACAAAGAGAGGACCTAGGCATGCTATGCGCGAGCAAGATGATGAAACACCAAGGGAAGCAGAAGTGTGGGCTTGCGAATGGCCGTTAGAGGATTTTATGGTCAATGCAGGCAGTAAGGATGAATTTGACACGTATGTGCGTAACGCCGATCTTGAGGACTTCATACAAGATAAGTGTCCTCAGTACTATCAATTGACTGATTCATTCGTGAGAAGGTTTACATTTTCATATTCGCGTAATTCTCAGAATGTCCTGTTTGATATTTATGATGAATCTTATACCATGGACCTAGAAGACTTTACTACTGCTTGCAAACTTCCGCAGTGGGGCAATGTTCATGAACACCACAAATCTAAATATGAAGACTTCCTCGCTAGTATTACTGTGGGAGAATCTAGGGACATAGCACAAGCTACCATAGGGAGCATTCATTTTCCTGCTATACATTATTTTGCTCTTTTCATTGGTAGATGCATTAATGGTAAAGATGAAGCACGTCACATGTGTGTCCCTGATCTTTGTGTCCTCAAGAGTGCTATTTTAGGTAATAAAGATTTTAACTTGGGGGCAATAGTTGCACGAAGGTTGCATAATAATGGTATATCTGGATATTTGTTTGGAGGAATTTATGCGACCCGTGTTGCTAATTATCTTGGTATATTCCCACGTGAGGGTGATATGGTGTCGCCTCCTGCTTATTTAGATTATGACGCGATGGTCAGACATCGTTTTCATTTGAGGAATTAATAATTCCTCCAGTATCGACTAATCTTTGACAGACGTCGCGCTGTCCATGTTACTCTCCCTGCTCCTTCCCTTTTTGATTACCAGGCAAAACAAAGATATGTTGTTACCAGGGAGGAGGCAGTCGAACACGAGGGGAGGGCGGAGGCAGCTCATCAACATGCCGCAACTCAGGATGCATTGGCTGCTGCATCTCAGTACGACCCCATTTATAACTTTAGATATCAGCCAAGCTATCCTTGGCATTAGACCAACTTAGGCCAAAAGCCTAAGGTTGGGGGAGTACGTATCTCTCACCGACTTTACATTCATGTTCACACACTTATTCTAGTCGTCAGTGCTCATACTCTTTCATTGTACTATCCATGCTAGTTTAATTTCTTTTTCTAGTTTTCTTCTTGTGTGTTTGATAAACCTTAAGAAAAATCAAAAAATTAGTTAGTTTAATTTCCATGCTTGTAGTAGTAATTAAAATGAAAACCCAAAAAGATTTCTTGTTCTTCTTTTTGCTTGTTGGGAGCTTTCCCGTGTAAATAGTTTTATTTTCTTTTCTTTCCTTTGGGGGTCGAGAGGAGAAGACCATAATGAAAATGTTTAGTGGCTCTCATATGCATGATTGTTGATTTAACTTAGAGCCCATATTACTTTGTCTTCTCTCTTGAATTAAATGCCTGCAGATTCTAGCTTAGTCCAATGCACGTGCACTATTATTATTATACACACCGTTCGGCTGTGCAAGTGAAAGGCAATAATAACGATATATGATGGACTGATTGAGATGAGAAAAGCTGGTATGAACTCGACCTCTCTTGTTTTTGTAAATATGATGAGTTCATCATTCATGATTCAGCCTATTATGAAGTAAACATATTTGCAATGACATTTAGAGATTATAGTTGCTTGTGCCATGCTTAATTAGCTAGGAGCTTATAATGGTTTACCTTGCGTGCCAACATGCTATTAAAATGATTGTGATGTGGTATGATGGGATGGTATCCTCCTTTGAATGAATTAAGTGACTCGACTTGGCACATGTTCACGCATATAGTTGAAACAAATCAACATAGCCTTCACGATATTTATGTTCATGGTAGATTATACCCTACTCATGCTTGCACTTGGTGTAAATTAATTTTAATGCATGTTCATGACTATTGTCGCTCTCTCAGTTGGTCGCTTCCCAGTCTTTTGCTATCCTTCACCTGTACTAAGCAGGAATACTGCTTGTGCATCCAAACTCCATAAACCCCAAAGTTATTCCATATGAGTCCACCATACCTTCCTATATGCGGTATTTTCCTGACGTTACAAGTAAATTTGTATGTGCCAAACTCCAAACCTTCAAATGAAATCTGTTTTGTATGCTCGAATAGCTCATGTTTCAACTAGGCTGTCTGTATCTTCCATGCTAGGTGGGTTATTCTCAAGAGGAGTGGACTCCGCTCCTCATTCACGAGAAAATGGCTGGTAACCGGGATGACCAGTCCCAAGATCAAAAAGATCAAAGCAAATCAAAATAATTAAACAAAACTCCCCCACGGCTGTTGCTAGTTGGAGGCACTCATTGTTTCGAGCAAGCCATGGATTGATGCTTGTTGGTGGTGGGGGAGTATAAACTTTTACCATTCTGTTTGGGAACCGCCTATAATGTATGTAGCATGGAAGATATCGCCATCTCATAGTTGTTGCGTTGATAGTGAAAGTATACTGCTCAAAAATGTTATTCATCTCTATTTTAAAATCGAGCTCTGGCACCTCTACAAATCCCTGCTTCCCGCTGCGAAGGGCATATCTATTTACTTTTATGTTAAGTCATCACCTTCTTATTAAAAAGCACCCGCTGGAGAGCACACTATCATTTGCATGTATTACTATTAGTTTATATTGTGTATGAATTGACTGGATCTCTTTTACCATGAATTACAATGTTTAGTCAGTCCTTGATCTTTAAAGGTGCTCTGCGTTTATGTTTTGCGGTCTCAGAAAGGGCTAGCGAGATACCATCTTGTTATATCATATTATGATTGTTTTGAGAAAGTGTTGTTATCCGAGATTTATTATTATTGCTCTCTAGTTGATTATGCCATTGATATGAGTAAATATGAGACCTAAGTGTTATTGTGAATATGGTTAGTTCATAATCTTTGCTGAAAACTTGAATGCTAGCTTTACATGTTTACAACAACAAGAGCAAACAGAGTTTGTAAAAGTTTTTCTTTATCACTTTCAGTTTATCAACTGAATTGCTTGAGGACAAGCAAAGGTTTAAGATTGGGGGAGTTGATACGTCTCCAACGTATCTACTTTTCCAAACACTTTTGCCCTTGTTTTGGACTCTAATTTGCATGATTTGAATGAAACTAATCCGGACTGACGTTGTTTTCAGCAGAACTGCCATGGTGTTGTTTATTGTGCAGAAAACAAAAGTTCTCGGAATGACCTGAAAATCCATGGAGATAACTTTTGGAAAATATAAAAAATACTGGCGAAAGAATCAAGGCCAGGGGGCCCACACCCTGTCCACGAGGGTGGGGGGCGTGCCCCCTCCCCCTGGGTGTGCCCCCTGTCTTGTGGGCCCCTGCTGCTCCACCGATCTCAATTCCAACTCTATATATTCTGTTTCACAGAGAAAAAAATCAAAGAGAAAGTTTCATCACGTTTTACAATACGGAGCCGCCGCCAAGCCCTAATCTCTCTCGGGAGGGCTGATCTGGAGTCCGTTTGGGGCTCCGGAGAGGGGGATTCGTCGCTGTCGTCATCATCAACCTTCCTCCATCACCAATTTCATGATGCTCACCGCCGTGCGTGAGTAATTCCATTGTAGGCTTGTTGGACGGTGATGGGTTGGATGAGATTTACCATGTAATCAAGTTAGTTTTGTTAGGGTTTGATCCCTAGTATCCACTATGTTCTGAGATTGATGTTGCTATGACTTTGCTATGCTTAATGCTTGTCACTAGGGCCCGAGTGCCATGATTTCAGATCAGAACCTATTATGTTTTCATGAATATATGTGAGTTCTTGATCCTATCTTGCAAGTCTATAGTCACCTATTATGTGTTATGTTCCGACAACCCCGAAGTGACAATAATCGGGATACTTCTCGGTGATGACCGTAGTTTGAGGAGTTCATGTATTCACTATGTGTTAAAGCTTTGGTCAGGTACTCTATTAAAAGGAGGCCTTAATATCCCTTAGTTTCCACTAGGACCCCGCTGCCATGGGAGGGTAGGACAAAATATGTCATGCAAGTTCTTTTCCATAAGCACGTATGACTATATTCGGAATACATGCCTACATTACATTGATGAACTGGAGCTAGTTTAGTGTCACCCTATGTTATAGCTATTACATGAGGAATCACATCCGACATAATTATCCATCACTGATCCAATGCCTACGAGCTTTTCACATATTGTGCTTCGCTTATTTACTTTTCTGTTGGTACTGTTACAATTACTACAAAACTGCTATCTTTACTTTTGCCACTGTTATCATTACTATCATACTACTTTGCTACTAAATACCTTGCTGCAGATACTAAGTTATCCAGGTGTGGTTGAATTGACAACTCAACTGCTAATACTTGAGAATATTCTTTGGCTCCCCTTGTGTCAAATCAATAAATTTGGGTTGAATACTCTACCCTCGAAAGCTGTTGCGATCCCCTACACTTGTGGGTTATCAACATACAACTCCTTATCTCTCACAATCAGCCTTATCTCCTCCCCACCACATCTAGAAGGCCGTGGAAAAATCTAGCACGATGGCCGCTACCGGGGCCGTCCACCCCCAATCTTGGTGTTCCATGCAATGCACGGGCATCTACGCACGGGAAATTATGTCGAACAGGGCTATCTGTAAGCAGGCTAGCTCTACATCCATGATGATAGTGACTGCAGACAGTGAGGCTGACTATGGTATGCCGAACATGGCACCTATACTCAGCTGTCAACTCCGGCGCAGGGTCTTGTCACTTCACTGTGAGGAGCAACACGTAATAATTTGACCAACGTTGTAGTGCAGTGCTAGTACTCCTACTACATTGGTAGTACTACTACTTGTACTAGTTGCACCACCGTATGGATTTAGGAGTACTACCACGTCCATCTGGATTTTAGTATTTGACTAGCAATATCTAGTAATGCATGTCACAAAAAATGTACTACTCCCTCTGTAAATAAATACATGGTGTATTTTTTATTCCTATCGGCGAGAGAACTTAATGTCTTTTTGCTAACTAATAGGATTACATGCAATGAACTAAACACTACATGTCATGTTTGGTAGTTTCAAGTCATTGAAAGCATGCACGGCCCACATCTCTCATTGGTTGATATGTCACGAAATAAGAAACGAGGAGGGAGTTAATGCACCGTGCCTAAGTGTTTTGGGATTATTTGGTTTTCGTAAGGTGACTTACACAACATTTTTGTTTACATGCATTAACATTTTATTAGTTAAATGAAAGGTCGAAACTTGGCGCAAAATGCAAAGGGGACCAATAAACCAGTAAACATCAAACTTCTCTCATTTGGCCCCAACTAGAGGTATGGTGAGATGACTATACTGCACCGGCACGGAGGGGGACGCAGCTTCATTGACTTACTGCAACTGCATTTGGGTGAATGACACGTGTGCCCAAGGGGTGGCTGGCCCACCTATCATACAGCCAAAGGTAGGTGCAGTAAAGGGCCAAGGAGTAGTACGAAATCCTACGCACCTACGGATGCTAACCAAGGGCAAGAGTGATCACTCGAATCGCAAGATCAGTTGACTACAAGCTAAGCTAGACCCATGGAGGCGATGAGCGCGAGCATCAGCCGGCTGTGCCAGATGGTCCATGACGCCGGCCTACGACCCGGCACCGAGGAACGTCTCCAGGTATTGCTTGAGGCCGCCATGGCGAGGGGCCGCTTGGACGACAGCTTCATCTCCTTGTTCGACGAGGTCCTCGTCGATTTCCTCGACAAGTTCACCGTCGTCTAAAAGCTTGCGGACGACTTTGACTTACGCCTCCAGCCGACGTGCCCAGGCTCTGCGATGCCCGCCACCCTCAACGGGCACTATGGTGACAACCTCTTCGATGCACTGGTGGCCCTGCGACTGCCCACTGTCGCGCCAGAGAACGTCCACCTCGAGGTCGCGCTCACCGCGCAGCGCCTGGCGCAGCAAGACACCATCGACATAATCACCCACGTCTACGCGCAAATCGTCCACAAGGACTACTACATGCAAGAGGAGGACGATTGGACGCTGACCTTCTTGGACCGCAGGGCAACCTTGGACAGCATTGTTCACAAGCACGTTGAGCTCGCCGCCAACGCCGCTGCTCCTCACACATCGGTTGGTGACCCGGCGCACTAGGGCGTGAGGATGTCGTTGATGGATCCGTATGTATTTTTATCTTTCCGTCAAATCCATGTAGTAGTATATGGTACTACTAGTAATTATCTTACCTTTCGCATCAACTTCATAATTTTCATACGTACTCCATGCATGAACGGCGCCAGAACCAAACTTCTCATTACTCTAGGCAAAATCGTTATTTTCTATCTATCGGTCGGGCCATGGAGCAGAACCAAATTTTACCAGTTACGAGTTCAAAAGGAAAAGCCTGCCGTGTTCGCATCGCACCCCCACACGGTTGGTCCAGCACGACGCTCAAGGGGGAATGCGTGCGGTGTTGCATTTTCACTTACAAGTGGGATCACAATTGAGCAAACCGACTATCGGCAAACCCCCACCCCGCCCACCACGCGATGGCTGAGAAAACAGGAGGGAGAAGAGATGGCTGTAGCACGGAATCCTAGAAAATTGGTGTCGGATGGGACTCGTGTGGGTGGCGTGTGACGTACTGCTAGACGTGAATGCTAGTTATGGCCCAGGCCACCCCACTATATCGAGCCTATATCGAGGTACGTAGAACAAATTTCCTGGAGTCCGTGCTCAGCCCTCCTCTATCTCTCTTCTCATCCAGCCAGCAGACGCGCAGAACCCATCGTCTGTTTGCTCACATGCGGTCCCACATGTCAGTGAAAACGCAAGAGGACCCACTGAACCTGCACATCTTTCACCTCGACGTGCTGGTGATGAAAAACAAATCCAATAAAGATCTTTGGTGGCCGCTTTTGGAGTTACTCAAGAGTAGTAAGATTCTATTTACAGTTTAACCCAAGATGCACATCACGTGGCTTCAACTACCACTCTATTTTCTTGCATGACACAACCTGGATGCGGATGTCCCACGTGTCGGCAAAAGGAGGAAGAACCCGACCAAATCTTCGGTTGTGCTCTTGGATTAGACTAGTTGTGCTAACTTAACATTTTTATTGTGTACTCCCTCCATTCCAAAATACTTGACTTCCATTTGTCCAAAAATGGATGTACCTATATACTAAAACATGTCTAGATACATCTATATTTTGACAAATAGAAGGCATGTATTGTGGAACGGAGGGAGTAGAATGGATGCAAGTTTTGGTATTGGGAAGAAGAGTACATCGATATATTGATAGAGCGCAATTTAGTAGATGTTCTAGCACTTTTAGCTAGCATAGAGGCTAGAGATGAGACTAGTGCACTTGTTGATACTCCTACTAGAATAGAGGCTAGACATGAGACTAGATGAGAGGAAGCAACGTCTACTTCTTTACACTTGAAGAAGAAAGAAGCACGCAAGATCGAGCCTCCGCAGATCAGCAATGAATGCATCGAGAAGGCACTAATCCAACTTACAGGAGCAGTTATGGAAGTTGGATATCTTCTAGTAAAATGTATTCTTGTGGTTCTTGTTTTCTTTGGTCTTGCTTTTCTAGTCAAAATTATTGTTGGAGTTCGTGCAAATGGAGGTCCATTTGGGGCCATGCGTTGGAGTTGGCCTTACAAGTGGGACCGCAGTTGAGGAAACCGACTATCGGCAAACCCCCACCTCGCCCCCGCGCGATGGCTGAAGTTAGAGAAACGACGAGGTTGAAGAGATTGCTCTAGCACAGAGTCCAAGAAATATGGTGTCAGATGGATGTCGTGGTGGTGGCGTGTGCCGTACTCCTGGACGTGAATGCTTGTTCTGGCCCATGCCACCCTACTACTCCTACTACTTATATAGTACTAGTATCGAGGATTCGAGGTGTTGGTTACGTACAACGAACACATTAACATATGGCTACAGTAAAAACACCCGCCCGACGTGCGATGCATGTGAAGCTAGTACAAATAGTGTACTACTATTGTTGATTGGCCTCATCCGATAACCTGTTGCAATGCATGTACAATTATGTATTCGAAAAATATTTTTTTGCCTCGTCACACCACTCACTCAGAGAAGTGACTCAAAAGTCATTCATAAATTTAGTAAGTTTATCACAAGCATATCATTTTATTACATATAACAGGTCATCAACCCACATCGACAATGAGGATACATTATAAATACTAAAGTTTTCATCACACAAAAAATAACAAGCAATGAAATGAACTTCAACTCAACCATTCCTCGGTGTTGGAAATGCTTGCTTTGAACCACAAGTGATTCTCTGGGACAGGCCATCCATTGTCAATCTTGAGACCAACGTAGGACTGATCATCTAGGCTGAAGCGGCCTACTATATCAGTACCAGGGTAGGGAACCACCCAAATGTCCGAGGAATAGACACAGTTGCTTCTCATAAATGGTAGTAACGTTGTGTCAACAACAGTTGGATCGCCTTTCACCATCATTGGATAGTTTTGTCCAAGGAAGAGCAAGTTTTCTCCAAGACTATCAATTCTGTACCAGGGAGAAGGTGTTGGTGCTAGCACACTAGTATCCATCCCGAATACCATGCAATGGGTGTTTGTATAGGTCTGGAGAGTGCGACCATGGGAGACTACACATGCTTCCTTAGTAGTAACATCATTAGTGGGCTGTATACACACAAGAAGAGGTGATCCATCGGAATTAGTTGCCAGGCGCCACAGAGTATATGGGCGCTGCTCGTCCTCATGCTTGTGATCATCACCATCGTCATCTCCCCCTTGGTTATAAATTTTTTCAAGTATAGGTGGTGGAATGTTCACAGGACCTTGGAAATACAAGAAGAAGGTTAATTAGTAAAGGGAAACTTGCTAACCCGCATGCATGTGGATGAAACAATTATAATTACGGTGGAAGACAAACATACCAAAACTACGAGGATCCCATGCAAAAACAGTGCCATGAGTGGTGGAAGCAAACACAAGGCCCTCGTATTGAATTGCATCACATTACTCATCCGTGTATAGAAACTGATTTTTGAGCAATATCCATCCAGTCGAACCACGAAGGACGACAACAAGCTTGTCAAAGATAGCAACAACTTCATAGTTCTTGTAATTCCAAGAGCGGTTGGGAACTCGACAAATTGCTATTTTCCGTAGAAGGCAGTCACCATGATCGTATTTGAACCTATCCTCTGGGCAGTCTGCTGAGATTTTTGGAAGTGGAACCCGGTCACGAGTGTACTGATAACCTGCAAGTATACGGGATAGTTGTAGCCTCTTTCGATAAGTAAGAGTGTCAAACCCAACGAGGAGATAAAGGTAGAACCAATATTCTCTCAAGCCCTATCTGCCACTGATACGACTCTACGCACGCTTAGTGTTCGCTTTACCTAGAACAAGTATGAAACTAGAAGTACTTTGTAGGTGTTGTTGGATAGGTTTGCAAGATAATAGAGAACATGTAAATAAAAAGTAGGGGCTGTTTAGATAAAGATGCAATAAAGTAAATATAGCGAGTGTGGAAAAGTGGTGGTAGGAGTTGTGAAATTGTCCCTAAGCAATTGACTACTTTACTAGACCCATAGCAAGTTTTATGTGGGAGAGGCATAAGATAACATACTTTCTCTTCTTGGATCATATGCACTTATGATTGGAACTCTAGCAAGCATCCGCAACTACTAAAGATCATTAAGGTAAAACCCAACCATAGCATTAAAGCATCAAGTCCCCTTTATCCCATATGCCACAACCCCCTTACTCGGGTTTATGCTTCTGTCACTCAAGCAACCCACTATAAGCGAATCATGAACATATTGCAACACCCTTCAGCGGGAATCCCTCATGCTTACGCGACATGGAGGGCACAATAGGACAGCAACATAACCACAAGCAAATTAAACCAATCATAGCAATTCATCAATCACCGGTAGGACAACGAAAATCTACTCAGACATCATAGGATGGCAACACATCATTGGATAATAGTATGAAGCATAAAGCACCATATTTAAGCAGAGGGTACAGCGGGTTGCGGGAGAGTGGACCTCTGAGTATGGAAGGGGGAAGGTGATGGAGATGTTGGTGAAGATGGCGGTGGTGTTGGTGAAGATCGCGGTGATGATGATGGCCCCCGGCAGCGCTCCGGCGCCACCGGAAGCAAGGGGGAGAGAGGCCCCTTTCTTCTTATTACTTGACCTCCTCCCTAGATGGGAGAAGGGTTTCCCCTCTGGTCCTTGGCTCCCATGGCTTGGGAGGGGCGAGAGCCCCTCCGAGATTGGATCTATCTCTCTGTTTCTGCGTTCCCCAATTCTGCCCCTTCACCGTTTCTTTTATATCCGGAGATCCGTAACTCCGATTGGGGTGAATCTTTTGCCCAGATTTTACTCGTAAAATTAGCTTTCTTGCGGCAAAAGAAGAGCGTCAACCACCTTACGGGTGGCCCAGGAGAGTGCCAGGTGCACCCAAGGGGGTGGGCGTGCCCCCTATCTCCTGGCCACCTCGGGCACCATTTCGCGTTGATTCTTCCTCCGAAAAATCCCAAATATTCCAAAATAATTCTCCGTCCGGTTTTATCCCGTTTGGATTCCGTTTGATATCGGGTTTCTATGAAACATAAAACATGCAACAAACATGAACTGGCACTGGGCACTGTATCAATATGTTAGTCCCCAAAATAGTATAAAAAGTTGCCAAAAGTATATGAAAGTTGAAGAATATTGGCATGGAACAATCAAAAATTATGGATACGACGGAGACGTATCAGCATCCCCAAGCTTAATTCATGCTCGTCCTCGAGTAGGTAAATGATAAAAAAGATAATTTTTGATGTGGAATGCTACCTAGCATAATCTTGATCATATATCTAATCATGGCATGAATGTTAAGACATGAGTGTTTCAAAGCAATAGTCTATCATTTGACATAAAAACAATAATACTTCGAGCATACCAATAAAGCAATCATGTCTTTTCAAAACAACAAGGCCAAAGCAAGCTTATCCCTACAAAATCATATAGTTTGGTCATGCTTCATTTTCGTCACACAAAATGCTCCCATCATGCACAACCCGGATGACAAGCCAAGCAATTGGTTCATACTTTTTAACGCGCTTCAGATTTTTCAACCTCACGCAATACATGAGCGCAAACCATGGATTGCGCACTATAGGTGGAATAGAATATGATGGTGGGGGTTTATGTGGAGAAGACAAAAAAGGGAGAAAGTCTCACATCGACGCGGCTAATCAACAGGCTATGGAGATGCCCATCAATTGATGTCAATGCAAGGATTAGGGATTGCCATGCAATAGATGCACTAAGAGCTATAAGTGTATGAAAGCTCAAACTGAAACTAAGTGGGTGTGCATCCAACTTGCTTGCTCATGAAGACCTAGGGCATTTGAGGAAGCCCATCGTTGGAATATACAAGCCAAGTTCTATAATGAAAAATTCCCACTAGTATATGAAAGTGACAACATAATAGACTCTCTATATGAAGAACATGGTGCTACTTTGAAGCACAAGTGTGGAAAAAGGATAGTAACATTGCCCCTTTTCTTTTTCTTTTTTTTCTTTTTCGGTGGGCTTCTTTGGCCCCCTTTTTATTTAGGCTTCTTTGGCCTTTCCTTGTTTTTTTATTTTTTATGGGGCAATGCTCTATAATGATGATCATCACACTTTTATTTACTTACAACTCAATATTACAACTCGATACTAGAACAAATATATGACTTTATATGAATACTTCCGGCGGTGTACCGGGATGTGCAACGATCTAGCATAGCAATGACATCAACAAACGGACAAGCCATGAAAACATCATGCTAGCTATCTTACGGTCATGCAAAGCAATGTGACAATGAATGCTCAAGTCATGTATATGATGATGATGGAAGTTGCATGGTAATATATCTCAGAATGGCTATGGAAATGCCATGATAGGTAGGTATGGTGGCTGTTTTGAGGAAGATATAAGGAGGCTTATGTGTGATAGAGCCTATCATATCACGGGGTTTGGATGCACCGACGAAGTTTGCACCAACTCTCGAGGTGAGAAAGGGTAATGCACGGTACCGAAGAGGCTAGCAATGATGGAAAGGTAAAAGTGCGTATAATCCATGGACTCACATTAGTCATAAAGAACTCATATACTTATTGCAAAAGTTTATTAGCCCTCGAAGCAAAGTACTACTATGCATGCCCCTAGGGGGATAGATTGGTAGGAAAAGACCATCGCTCGTCCCCGACCGCCACTCATAAGGAAGACAATCAAAGAAACACCCCATGCTTTAAATTTGTCACACAACGGTTACCATACGTGCATGCTACGGGACTTGCAAACCTCAACACAAGTGTCTCTACAATCCACAACCACCCACTAGCATGACTCTAATATCACCATCTTTATATCGCAAAACTATTGCAAGGAATCAAACATATCATATTCAGCGATCTACAAGTTTATGTAGGATTTTATGACTAACCATGTGAATGACCAATTCCTGTCATCTCTCTAAATTGATATAAGTGAAGCAAGAGAGTTTAATTCTATAAATGGTGGTTTTGTATGTGAAGAGAAACAGGCAATCCAAACTTCAAATGATATAAGCGAAGCACATGAAGCATTCTATAAAGCCACACTCAAAAGATTTAAGTGAAGTGCAATGAACATTCTATAAATCAACCAAGGACTATCTCGTACCAGCATGGTGCATAAAAGAAAAGTGAAAACTAAATGCAAAAGAAGCTCCAAGACTTGCACATATCGCATGAACGAAACGAATACGAAAACATACCGATACTTGTTGAAGAAAGAGGGGATGCCTTCCGGGGCATCCCCAAGCTTATACGCTTGAGTATCCTTGAATGTTTACTTGGTGTGCCTTGGGAATCCCCAAGCTTGAGCTCTTGCCTCTCTACCTTTTCCTCATATCGAGACATCCTCGATTAGACACTCCATCCACACAAAACTTCAACATAAAACTCGGTAAGATCCGTTAGTATAATAAAGCAAATCACCACTCTAAGTACTATAGCAAACCAATTCATATTTTGTTTTTGCATTGTGTCTACTGTAATATAGCTTTTCCATGGCTTAATTCATTAATATAAATTGATAGTTTCATCAAAACAAGCAAATTATGCATCAAAAATAGAATCTATCAAAAACAGAACAGTCTGTAGAAATCTGAACATTCACCATACTTATGGTACCCCAACAATTCTACCAAAATTAGGAAAAATAAACACGTTGTACAGAAAGACATTGCAAAAGGAATCAGAACCAATTGACGTTCCAGTTAAAAATGTAAAATCGTGCACTACAACCAAAGTTTCTGTCCTGCACCGTACAAACCAACAAGCATTGTAAACATCCTAAAGACAAACCTTGGCACATTATTTTTATAATACAATGGAATTGTACAAGGGGATAATTATTTTTGTTGAAAAGTTTCTGTAATCAAGATTCACAAAGTTTCCGTGAGCATGAACAAAGTTCAAGGCTAGCTCCCACTTCAACAATGCTTGTCTCTCTCAGTTTCACTTTCCTTTTTGAAAAGTTTTTAGGTTCCCATCTCTATTTTTTTGTTTTTAAACTATATAAAAGCACTCAACAGAAATAAATGACTCTGTAAAACTTCCGGGTTGTCTCCCTGGCAGCGCTTTCTTTAAATCCATTAAGCTAGGCATAAAGTGCTCAAGTAATAGATCCACCCGGATCCCAAGGTATATCAAAGCCAATTTTAATTAATAATGATTTGTAATTTAGTAGTGAGCACAAAGTGACACATATTATGCAACAACGAAGTCTAACTCTCTTCCTATGCATCGGCATGTCATAAAGGAACAATTCATGCACACCAAGTAAAGGCCAATGCATAGTATAAGCAGTTTCTTGCAATTCTATCATATTGGAAACATAAAGAGGCAGAGATATAGTTCCTCTCTCATAATAATTGCAAGTAGGAGCGGCAAGCACATGCATATTACATTCATCAAAATCATCATGTGCAATGGTAAAAGGGAACCCATCAATATAATCCTCAATAAGCACAAACTTCTTCGATATAGTGTAGTTGGGAGAATTCAAAAAGATAATAGGACTATCATGCGTGGGTGCAATAGCAACAATTTCATGTTTAACATAAGGAACTATAGCAAGTTCATCTCCATAAGCATAATTCATATTGGCATCTTGGCCACAAGCATATCAAGCATCATCAAAAAGGGATATTTCAAGAGAATCAACGGGATCATAGCAATCATCATAGCAATCATCCTTCGGTAAGCACAAAGGGGAATTAAACAATGTATGAGTTGAAGAGTTACTCTCATTAGAAGGTGGGCACGGGTGATCAATCCGCTCTTCCTCCTTTTGTTCTTCGCTCTCCTCATCATCTTTTTCATCCAATGAGCTCACAGTTTCATCAATTTCTTCTTCCATAGCTTCCTGCAAAATATTAGTCTCTTCTTGGACAGCGGAGACTTTCTCAATAAATGAATTAATATTGTAATTGTATTCATAATTTTCATAGCAATATCTAAGTATAGCAAGATTTTCTGGTCTATAAACTGAATCATCAAAATCGTCAAACACTTTAAACATAGATTCAATCTCATAAGCACCCATAAAAGCAACAAATTCTTCTATTTGTTCCACATCATAGTAATCATATCTACCATTAGCATAAGAAGCTAAGGTTTCATTATCATTGAATTTGCATGATAAGGGAAGGTGTGGAGCCTTCATCCTAGAGCAACAAGTATAATCATGTATCACGCATAGTTGACGAGCATACCAACGTAATATAGAAATTTGATCCCATAATAGTTTCCCTTTTTGTGTCAAGCGATAATCCCTAAAGTATTCTCATTGATCCAACGTGTCTCCCATAACAAAATTGAATGGGGTTTTCTCAGGATTATCAAAGTAGTACATAATATCTTGAACATAATGAGCATCGAGGGTTTTAGGAGGTTCCCCATCTCCATGACTAGCAAGTACACCTAATTTTTTTGGTATTTTGTGTTCCATATCCATAACAAAAGATAGAGAAAAACTAAGAACAGCAAATAAAAATTACTTAGTGATAAAGCAAACAAGCACACACGAGAATATTCACCCCACGCTATGACTCCTCGGCAACGGCGCCAGAAAAAGGTCTTGATAACTCGCAAGTATACGGGATAGTTGTAGCCTCTTTAGATAAGTAAGAGTGTCGAACCCAACAAGGAGCTAAAGGTAGAACAAGTATTCTCTCAAGCCCTATCTTCCACTGATACGACTCTACGCACGCTTAGTGTTCGCTTTACCTAGAACAAGTATGAAACTAGAAGTACTTTGTAGGTGTTGTCGGATATGTTTGCAAGATAATAAAGAACACGTAAATAAAAAGCAGGGGCTGTTTAGATAAAGATGCAATAAAGTGAGTATAGCGAGTGTGGAAAAGTGGTGGTAGGAGTTGTGAAATTGTCCCTAAGCAATTGACTACTTTACTAGACCGTTAACAAGTTTTATGTGGGAGAGGCATAAGCTAACATACTTTCTCTTCTTGGATCATATGCACTTATGATTGGAACTCTAGCAAGCATCCGCAACTACTAAAGATCATTAAGGTAAAACCCAACCATAGCATTAAAGCATCAAGTCCCCTTTATCCCATATGCCACAACCCCCTTACTCGGGTTTATGCTTCTGTCACTCAAGCAACCCACTATAAGCGAATCATGAACGTATTGCAACACCCTACAGTGGAAATCCCTCATGCTTGCGTGACAGGGAGGGCACAATAGGACAGCAACATAACCACAAGCAAATTAAACCAATCATAGCAATTCATCAATCACCGATAGGACAATGAAAATCTACTCAGACATCATAGGATGGCAACACATCATTGGATAATAATATGAAGCATAAAGCACCATGTTTAAGCAGAGGGTACAGCGGGTTGTGGGAGAGTGGACCACTGAGTATAGAAGGGGGAAGGTGATGGAGATGTTGGTGAAGATGGCGGTGGTGTTGGTGAAGATCGCGGTGATGATTATGGCCCCCGGCAGCGCTCCGGCGCCACCGGAAGCAAGGGGGAGAGAGGCCCCCTTCTTCTTCTTTTTCTTCCTTGACCTCCTCCCTAGATGGGAGAAGGGTTTCCCCTCTGGTCCTTGGCTCCCATGGCTTGGGAGGGGTGAGAGCCCCTCCGAGATTGGATCTATCTCTCTGTTTCTGCGTTCCCCGATTCTGCCCCTTCACCGTTTCTTTTATATCCGGAGATCCGTAACTCCGATTGGGGTGAATCTTTCGCCCAGATTTTTCTTGTAAAATTATCTTTCTCGCGGCAAAATAAGAACATCAACCGCCTTACGGGTGGCCCAAGAGAGTGTCAGGCGCGCCCAGAGGGGTGGGCGCGCCCCCTATCTCCTGGCCACCTCGGGCACCGTTTCACGTTGATTCTTCCTCCAAAAAATACCAAATATTCCAAAATAATTCTAGGTCCGTTTTTATCCCGTTTGGATTCCGTTTGATATTGGGTTTCTGGGAAACATAAAACATGCAACAAACAGGAACTGACACTGGGCACTGGATTAATATGTTATTCCCAAAAATAGTATAAAAAGTTGCCAAAAGTATATGAAAGTTGAAGAATATTGGCATGGAACAATAAAAAATTATAGATATGACATATATGTATCATGTACACATTCACAAGTTCCCACTCGCAGTTGGACCCAATGTAAACAACCCAATCTCCATTTGCGCCTGCCCAGGCCTTACCCTCAAGCGATGGCATCTTAACATCATACGTATCATTATCAAGCGGCATCAACTTGCACAAGGCGAGGCCTTCGTCGTCCCCGCGCCAGTCATCAGGGTCACGGCGAAGAAGATAGGGGAGATCAAACCTCTCCTTGACTCTTGGGTTTCTTGTAATGATGTTATTAGTTGAGTCGAGAATTGTCTTGAACGAACCTACCATGCTAGCCGAGGTGATGACGTCGCACCGATCAATGAGTTCCTCCACCACGTCATCTTTCAGATCGGGGCAAGAATAACGGGGTCGTTTCTGGCCTGTTCCCTCCATGGAGAAGACGATCGAACAATGGCAGAAGGAAGGGTGAAGGGCTGAAGGAAAATGGAGGAGGGAGAGGAAGAGCATGCTACAGCAGTTCCAAATCGAGAGGGAAAGGCGAAGAATCGGTGGACGGTTGCCAGTTTGCCACTGTTCACGAAGAGGCGCCCCGGCCTACACGTCCGTTCAGAAATACTAGTAGAAAAGGACTCGCCGTCGTCTCACTGATATGTTGGAATGGGACCACATGTCAACGAAACATGGTGTGTAATTTCTCGTGCAAAATGCGATCTGGCCACGTTGGCCTGAGGTGCCACATTAGTTATCGACCTTTATTTTTTTACTAGCGTGCTGTTCAGTTTTGAAGCACGACTAACTGGTACTGTACGCAGAGAAAATATAAACTACTCTACCACTACTACACCTCCAGTACTAGTAGTATAAAAAAGATATATAGGCTGGAGCTTCAGCGCTTTCTTGCTAAGGGTTGCCCACTTGCTTCTCACACTATCACCCTCTCTCCAGATCTAAAAAAGACGGCCTCTCTCTCCCTCCTCACCGGTGGTCACAGATCCGCCGGGGAAGAAAAGGACGTGCAACGTTGACGCACTCGTCATCGGCGAGCAAGGTCACACACTGACGACAAGGCCGTCCTCTCAGACCTAGTGCCCGCGCGGGATGGCCTCCGTCCCCAAGCTTGCTGCCATAGTGTGTGCGGGGGACGACGACCACGAGCGAAGCCACTTCCCGCCAACCTCAGGTATGCTACCTCTTTTTGAACCATACCCTTGTTCTATTGCCCCATCTGCCACGTGTTGCATGTGGATCTTTTTCCACTCCACCATCTTCCCAATTTGCTATCCTCTGCTCTGCTGGCCACGCAGACGAAAACCATAATTTGCAATATTAAAGGAAACCCTACTTCATGCAGACTAATCCATGTCTGAGTTGAATAAGGAAAGGAAGGGAGACTGTATTGTCGAAGAGAGTAGGCATCGAACCCGCATCTAGGTTGAAAAGGGGAAATCAGTAGCTAAGGAACGAGTCTCGTGTCTCTTGGTTGAAGAAGGGTAGAAAGGCATGACAATGCAATAGAGAATGACCAGGTCGATCGGTTTGTTGTCCTCACATAGGAAAAAGGTGGCTAAAGAGAACAAAAAAGGGACATAATCCACATATGCTGCTTGGATATTTGTTGCTCTGGGCAACCATACCTCCCTCACCACTCTGCGTCCGTGGAGGTACATCATACTGGTGCGCCCATTGTCCGAATGGGCCTCCCATGCTTTTTTGCCACTTTTTTGCTGCTAGTATAACGCTAGCAGTCAAGTTAAGCAATGCTACTGCTAAAGTGATGGCACATTTAACTAATGCCGCTCTCAGTCTAATGCAACTGATAAATTTAAGCAATGCTATTTAATGTCACTGGATTATTTCAGGGTTAGCTGTTGATTGTGGATGTATTAATGATTTTTCAGCTAAGGCATTCTAATGCTGTTGCACAACCAGTATACCAGCGATGAAACTTGTTACTACCTTCAGATCTTTGCACTGTTAATGCTTATAGATTACATACCTCACTTTCATGAGATAAGTTAATTTTTTTGTACAGTGTCACCAAAATGCCAAGGTGCTGATGTCATTTTATTTTGGTTAAACGGCACAAAAAATTATGAAGACAAGAGGAAAGGTCAAGAGTGGGCACCTCTTCCTCCGGCTGTTCTCTTGATTCGTTCGATCAAGTTTTTATGTTTGATCGATTATCAAGATTGGGATAGCAATTTTTTAGGCCCCCCCTGAGTTCGAAATGATATTTACATTGGAGGTACATGGTTTGCAATTTTTTTATACTGTCATTATTTAATAATGCTAGTTACCTTCAGACTTTTGTATTTGGTTTAATGCTCATGCACAGCTAGTATACCAATGCTGAAACTTGTTACCTTTACATTTTGTATTGTTAATTCTTATAGAAATCTTCGAGTGCTAGAGTTTATTGAAATCTGTTCAGTAAAACCATTGTACTGTACCTTGTAATAAACTAACTACTCTACTGTTGCACTAGCCACTGGATTAGTGTATATTTGTAGTATTCGAATGGTGTTGCATTAGCGTATGGACATAAATAAAGTGTGGCAAGCTTTCCCAGATATGTGCTCAAGAAAACTACTACCTGTTTTTCTAAATACTAGACGTTTGGGTACTTTAAATTGAACCGCGAAAACGTCTTATATTAAGGAACAGAGGGTGTAGAGTTCACTCAAATTATCCCGGTAAAGCTAGTCACACCTTTGTTAAAATTAATGTTCATTATGTTATCGGAGGAGGTCTGTATGTTTGTCTCTAATGCCTGTCGACTACATACTTGACATCATGATGTAATGTTAAGTCATTTCCTTTTGTACAGTGTCACTGAATTGTCAAGGCGGTGATGGCATTTTATTTTAGTTGAACTGCACAAAATATGCTTAAAAGAAGAGGAAAGGTCAGGAGTCGACCATTCTTTCAAAAAGAACTATATATGCCTTTCTGACATCAGCCGTTGTTGCCTTATTTATTCCTTCAAATAGGTGGTTAGAAACAGTCTTGCTACCTTTTCCAATTAAGAAATTGGAATGCTTATATTTGTGAGTCTATGCTTCAACTAGTGTTATTTTTACAGTAATCACACTTCCAATATCTATGCAAACAGGGATGCTCGATTTTAGTGGAACTGCACAAAAAGTCCAACTGGTTCAACATTAGGAGCATGTTTTCTTCCAAACCTTTATATCCAATTTGTGGCACTATGAGCTGTTCATTACGAAGGTACATGGTTTAATACTATCTTGCTACTCTTTTTGTACTGTCATTAGATAGTAATACTAGTGGTTTGCATGTGAATTTATTGGCAGGGTGGACCTACATTGGAGGTGCAAGACATGATTCAATGATTGGATGCTCAATTTCGATTGTATCGATTTCACCTCTTCCATCACTGCGAACATGGATATCCTTGGTCTGATGAATAATAGGCACTATATTTCTGCTCTGAACCAGCAAATCAATTCAGTATGAAATTGTCTAGGGCAAAACATAACTGTATCAGATTGTCCAGTGCAGAACATGACAGATGCTAAGCGGAAGAGACATGTTTAAACCGAAAATACAAGGTGTGGTATATGTTTACTAGCTGCTTGATATTTGTGCAGACAGAGATGTCTGCCCGTTGCTATAGTATAGTCACTAGATGCAGTGCCATTTGAAAATAGACACAGAAAGATTGGATAGTCACTTCATGGACTGCAGAAAAGTAGTACTGTACTATTTATTGGCCAACACTAGGTGCTTCATTGCTTTGGTATGATTATACAATGGGCATCATTTTGCCTAAGTTAAAGTTTGTACTCCGAAAATAGTCTCGCGGTGTGATCGAGAGAAGACCAAATCATATTGCAGTGGATGTTCCTCCATCATGTGTGGTTCATTTTCATGGTTCCAGCTGTTGGTGAAACCACTTACGTTTGCAAGAGGAATTGTAGAGTTCACAAACAAATTTGTCTTTCAGTCTGTACTGAATGTTGGCCAAGAGAAGCATCCATGTTAGTAGGAAGAATAGATGTTTTTTCTAGATCTTTGCTTTTGGAGCTACATATTTGTATATGATCTATGAATCATTGAGATGCATTAACATGTTGATATTATGTATGGGAATCATACTAGTTAGTTTTAGTTGCGACGCAAGATCCAAAGTGGATGATCTTTGCTTTTGGAGCTACATATTTGTATATGATCTGTGAATCATTGAGATGCATTAACAGTTACTTATTTCTGTTTGCTCAGTGTTTACAAGTTACTGATCGAACAATAGCTAGACTACTAATGCACTCCTAGCAGTTTTATTTGTGACGCAAGATCCAAAGTGGCAGTTTTTTGAATAAAAATGCCTACCTCTGAAGAAACTGACAAGCTACACTATCCTACCTACTCGATCCTACACGGATAGATAGCGGATCATGCACGTACTACCTCCTTTCCGGTTTGCAGGGCTCAATTCAAGAAATGACCTACTCGATCCTACATGAATAAATAGTGGATCACACATGTACTAGTACTCCCTCCGTCTAGGTGTGTAAGTCATCTGACGAAAACCAAATAATCCCAAAACACTTAGGCGCGGTGCATTAACTTCTACCTCGTTTCTTGTTTCTTGACATATCAACCAATAAGAGATAAAGGGTGTGCATGCTTTTAATGACTTGAGACTATCAAACATGACATGCAGTGGTTAGTTCATTGCATGCAATACTATTAATTAGCAAATAAACATTAATGTTTCTCGTTTTCCCCTCCTCCTTGATCACGGTGCACAACCTAAGATGACTTACTCACCTAGACGGAGGGAGTACCTCCTTTCCGGTTTGCAGGGCTTAATTCAAACCTCTCACCAAACAAGGTACTCCCTCTGTCCGGGTTTATTAGTCCCGTGAGCAAAGCAGCAAGACCAAGGCATGGCAATAGTTAACGGCATGCAGAAGATTAAGCCTAATTAATTCTAGCAATTTAAGTGGCTGCATGCATGCCCTCGGCTGCGACTCGTTGCATGCTGCTCCGCGTACTGGTTGCGAGCGATTCTGAGTGCCTGCATGCAGCTGGCCGTAATTAAGGCAACTAACTGATGTGAAAAAAGATGCACTTTAATTGTTGCGGGCTTTTTAAATCCGTGGAATCATTATTGACGAGGAGGGAGATGATTCGAGTGCACTCGTTTGACCGCCATGCCGGCGTGCGACCCAGACGGGACGGGACGACACAGTCATAATTTTAGTTTTTCTAGTTTTCCATGTTAAGCTGGTGCGCTAAGCCATGCCTACTAATGCATTGAATTCCGATGACCGTCGCACTACCTTCCGCCTATAAGTACTATTTCCCGGCCTTCTCCGGTGGCACCATGACCCAACTCGCCATATCCTCATAAGCCTGCACCGGCCTAACGTCGCTCGCCACGTCGCCATGCCCCTGCCTGTCTGTGGTAGGCGACGCCGGAGGCGGTCACCACCGGAACTAGTGTTCTTTTTTCACCGGAAGGCAGACGGAGGGAGGAGGCATTCTATCTGTCTTTAGATGGCAATGCGGAGATCGAGGAGTTGTTGGAGCGTGACCGCCTAGAGGAGGAGCAGGAGTTGTTGGGGTGCAACCGCCTAGCGAAGGAGCAGCGTATCACCGATTTGCGCCGCCAGTGGGACATGGAACAGCAACGCACCGACGCTCTGAGTTGTGAGAAGAGCGCCCGCAACTGGGCCGACTACATGGAGGCTGGCACTCGGCAAATAGCCCTGGAGGCTGTCGGGCACGCACGCGTTCGTGATGTCGATTTTTACTACCAGCTCGTCAAGTGGGTTTCCCGCTTGGAAGCCGAAGCTTCAGTGGACCATGCTATCATGGAAAGGGCCAACGTGCATGAGCAACACGCCCTATCGCACCTCTTGCAAGTCCGAGGCGAGGCGCAGGACGCCGGTGCCGGCGTTTAGCGTGTATCGCAGATGGCGGCCGACATCATCTAGTTAGCTAAGAGTAAGTTAGTATTTGTATGCTACTAGAGTATTAGTGGGAGTAGATAGTTAACTTGGCTATGATGGTTGTCAACGTGGAAGTTCAGTACTCTATATGTGGATCAGACCTGTTACTTTGCTATGAATGTTGAACTTTCCGTTTGAACGTATGGAATGGGCTGTTAATTTTTTAAATGGGTTGTATTTGTCCTCCACGGGTTTAGAGGCTGACTTGTGGGCCTACCAAGTTGACGCGTACACAATCAGGAGATGATTGTATGTGGAGAGGATGACAGCAGGGACCCGCCAAGGTCATGGCAGTACGCAAGCAAGTGCCTCCTTATTTCAAGCCAATAAAAAAGGCTCCTCCTAGTGGATTTGTGACATCTGGGTCCCATGCCATTGTCAACGTAGTCAATAAAGGAGAGAATTGCACAACGAGTGGCTGACACCAGGGACCCAACAGCTCACCCAGTTATTTTCATTTTGGGTTAATTTGATAAATGCCACTCCAAATCTGGTGTTTCCGAGAAATGCCACCGCAATTTCCAGTGGCTTTTTTCAAAGTTTGGAGTGGCGTTTTTCAAAGTTTGCAAACTGCAGTGGCGTTTTTCAAAGTTTGCAAAAATTGCAGTGGAATTTTTCATAGTTTGGAAAGTGGAGTGGAATTTTTATTTATCGCCATAATTGGAGTGCCATTTATCTAATTTGTTTGAGATGGAAGCAGGGTGTCAACTGGGCTGTGCGGGACACTCTGGCCTGTATAGACAGCCTTTTCTTTTATGTTTACCACAGACCAGCCCAGTAGTTCTTTTTTCTTTCTAAAAATGGCTAGCCCAGTTTTTTTGTGATTTGTCAAGTAAGTCGCTTTATCAGGCCTGTTGGGCTGCAAATCTTTCAAGACGAGGAGAGCTTCATTCGGCTGGCCGAGAAAATGGCCTATCAGTAATAAGAAATGGGTTGTACATTTTTAAAACACGTCAAACCGGCAATTAGTTTCAAATATCTTTTTTTCATTTCGAGATTTTAAATTGCATTGATTTTTATGCGTGGACAATTTATTGGATTTTATATTGATATACATTTATTTTTAAAATTAGTCTGAATGTGACTCGAAATTTCGGGATTAAACACAGTTCAGACCGCACTGACATATGCAAAATTTTGTATAATTGTTTAACTGTGGCCACAATATGGGCTGTAATGCTAACAAAAAGAATATGGGCTCCAAAAAACCCGTAAGAATTAGCAAATGGGCTGTAAATTATTAGAAATAATGGCAGATGGCTTGTATGCTGTTTTCCATAGATTTGAGCCTTTCCTAAAAAAAGGTTGACGCACAAGCAGTGATTGTTGGATGTCCATCCAACGGCCGTCGCGCTTCTTCAATCTCTACTCTTCCTGCTCCAGCCGCTCAAACAAGCGTCGGCGGGACTGCCTGCTCCCTCCTCCCCACGGCCGGATGTGCTGCCGCGCAGGCCTCACCGCCCCACTATACTCCCATCACTGGCCTAGCCATCCCTCTACTCACCCACACCTGCTGTTATTCTCTGGCGACGACAGACGAACCAGTAAACCCTCGTACAGTCGTACTCCCCTCCGCGTGGGAAACAACTGCCGAGTCTTCCCTGGCTCCGTGTCATTCCCTTCCTAGGCCTCCTCGTCCTCCATCGCCCTGGTGCTCTCCGCGTGGCGTGGTCAACGTGGTCAACGACCGACATGCATCTAAAGTGGACTATACGTGGAGAGGCTGACAGCTGGGTCCACGACCACACGCAAGGAAATGCCGACTTATTACGCGCAAATAATGATTCCTCCACCTGACATCTGGGACCCACAGAAAGGGCCTCTGTATTTCTTGAAAAAAACGTTACCGCCGCTGACAGCTCGGACCCACCAGCTATATCTTCGCACGCAAGGAAGTGCCTCCTTATTACGCACAAAAAAATGAATACTCCCCCTGCTAGCTGGGACCCAGTATAGTGGGCCTACTAAGTTGACGGGGATGGAGGGCTTTGTCAACTTAGTCAATATGCACGGTTCTAGCTTGACTGACCGTATGACTACCATCCAACGACCGTAGTGCTTCTTCAACCTCTGGTCTTCTTGCTCCTGCCGCCTAAAGCAGCGCCTGTCGTGCCACCTGCTCCTGCCTCCCATGGTCGGCTGTGCTGCCGCGGAGGCCTCACCGCCCCCATACTACTCCCACCGCTGGCCAGGCCATCCCTCCACTCCACTCACCCACACCCCCTGTTATTCTGCGGTGATGGCAGCGCAGCCGAACTAGTGAACCCTCATACTCCTCTCCGCATGGGCATCCACTGCTATGTCTTCCCCGGCTCCGCATCGTCCTCTTCCTGGGCCTCGCCCTCGTCCACCACCGTGGTGCTCTCGGCGCTGCGTGGTCAATGTGGTCAACGACCGAATTCCATCGGAAGAGTACCGTACATGGAGAGGCTGATAGCTGGGTCCACGACAGCCGCAAGGAAGTGCCTCCTTATCATGCGGAAAATAATTATTCCTCCACCTGATAGCAGGAACCCACTGGACGGGCCACTAGTATTTCACGAAGAAACATTCCTCCTTGACTACTAGGACCCGCCGGACGGGCCATTGTATTTTGCGAAAAAAAACCTTCCCCCCTGACTGTTGGGACCCACCGGACGGGCCACCGTATTTCGCGAAAAAATGTTCCCCCCGCTGTCAGCTTGGACCCACCGGAAGTGCCTCCTTATTACGCACAAAAAATGAATACTCCCCCTGCTAGCTGGGACCCACCATGGTGGGAGGCTGACTTGTGGGCCTACTAAGTTGGTTGGGACGGAGGCCTTTGTTAACTTTAGTAAATATGAATGATTCTAGCTCCAGTGACCGTACGATGTCCATCCAACGGCCGCAGTGCTTCTTCAACCTCTGGTCTTCTCGCTCCTGCCGCCCAAAGCAGCGCCGGTCGTGTCGCATGCTCCTGCCTCCCGTGGCCGGCTATGATGCCGCGGAGGACTCACCGCCTCCTACTACTCCCACCGCTAGCCAGGCCATCCCTCTACTCACCCACACCCCCTGTTATTCTACGGCGACGACAACCTCACACCGCAGCCGAACCAGTAGACCCTCGTACTCCTCTCCACGTGGGCATCCACTGCCGCGTCTTCCCCGCCTCCACGTTGTCCCCTTCTTAGGCCTCGCCGTCGTCCACCGCCGTGGTGCTCTCGGCGCGGCGTGGTCAATGTGGTCAATGACTGACTTCCATCGGAAGAGTATTGTACATGGAGAGGCTGACAGCTGGGTCCACATCAGCCGCAAGGAAGTGCCTCCTTATTACGTGCAAAATAATTATTCCTCCACCTGACAGCAGGGACCCACCGGATGGGCCACCGTACTTCGCAAAAAAAAAACATTTCCCCCCTGACTGCTGGGACCTACCAGCTACATCTTCGCACGCAAGAAAGTGCGCCCGAGCAAAAAAATGATTCTCCCCCCTGACTGCTGGGACCCACCAGCTACATCTTCGCACGCAAGGAATTTCCTGACAGTCGGGACCCACCTGGTCGAAGCGTGCGTAGCATTGTCATTCTGGTCGCGAAGGTGTACATACATACTGGTCGATGTAGAGGCGCGCACGTGTTGTAGTAGAGGCGCGCACGTAGCATGTACACGTATGTACAACGGCCAGGGTGCAAGAAAGTAAATACGGCCACGTACGTACATACGGGCGGGGTCTCGAATGCCTACTCGCGCATACGTACGGCCAGGGCTCGTGTACATTGCTGGGTCGGAACGGAGAAACTACATCTCGTCGTGTTCATGGGGAGACAACGGAATGCGTCGTGTTCATGGGGAGGCAACATAATGCGCCGTGTTCATCGGGAGGCAACGGAATGCGTGGGAGCCAACCGTCTTGGACGGAACAAGCGATGGAAATGAGGCCTGGCGTACCGCAAAACGGAGGAAACAACCTTGTGTTCGACCGGCCATGTTCGAAAACGGGATCCTATTCATCGGGAGGGGTTTGGCGTACCGCAAAACGGAGGAAACGGACCTTCTATGGTCGAAATGGGGGTCCTGTTGATCGGGAGGGGTGTGGCGTACCGCAAAACGGACGAAACGGACTTGTGTTGGAGCGCTACGGTCGAAATGGGGGTCCTATTCATCGGGAGGGGTGTGGCGTACCGCAAAACGGGACTCCACGGGATACTGTTCATCTCCACCGTCGACATCCTCCAGCCTCCATGGGCTATTGTTCATCCACCGTCGACCTCCTCCGGCCTCCACGGGCTCCTGTTCATCCAGCCTCCACCGCGCGCTACTCCACCGGCTACTATTCAACCACCCCTCCACGGGCTCCTGTTCAACCACCCCTCCACGAGCTACTGTTCATCCACCCCCTCCATCGTCTACTGTTCATCCAGCCCTCCACAGTGTCATCCTGTTCATCTAGCCCTCCACAGGGTCCTGTTCATCCAGTCCCAACCGGCTTGATCGATCGGGGTCCTGTTCATCCAGAGGCAACGCCACGGGGTCATGTTCATCCACCCACACCGCTCACTATTCATCCAAAGCCCCCTGCAACGCTCACTATTCATCTAGAGGCAGCATCGATCGGCTTCAGTTAGCAGCAGTAGCGAAGGAATCGCTCGATCGGGTTCAGTTAACAGCCATCGATCGATCGCTCGGGTTTAGTAACGTGTAGCCTGCAGTGCAATCACTCGGGTTCAATTAGAGCCCAGCGCCTCGCTCGGGTTCAGTTAGAGCCAACACCTCGCACACACGCGTGTACGTGTATGAGAGAAACACGCATCGCTCGGCCCCCGACCTCCCACCGTAACCGGGAACTCGCCGAAATTTTCCTCGCCCTTGCTTCTACCATGGTTTTTCCCGTCATGGACGGCCCAAATAATGTCATGCAGCTGCGTCTCCGGCCCGCCCAGGACGAAAAGCCCATTTTCTGTCATGATTTTTTTTCATAGAAGTAGGAGCCCACCACATCTATGATGATACCGGGTTTTGTCACAATTATCGTCATAGAAGTGTCATAAGTATGACAGAAAAAAATTCGTTCGACCCAAAATGTCACGGATGTGTCCTTTTTTTGTAGTGAGCATCAGGTGGAACGTAAGCTTCTGCCTTCTCGTTTCCTGCAGTTTAAGAAACAAAGACAAAGACACATTAAAACATGGGTGGAAAATTTAGTTAAAATAATGACAAAGTTGATGATGTTACCATGTTTCTATTCTTCCTGAACTGGAGATCATGCCTCAAAGGTTGTTTACGGTTAGTAAACCTATGTCCCATTTGTTGGGAAATGTTACATGGAAAACACAAAATTTTCTAGCCACATGCGAGATCTATCCATGGAGATGCATAACAACAAGGGGGAGAGCGCGTCTACATACCCTTTTAGACCATAAGCACAAGCGTTTAGTAATGCGGTTGATGTAGTCAAACTTCTTCATGATCCAACCGATCAAGTACCGAACGTATGACACCCCCGCGTTCAGCACATGTTCAGGTCGGTGATGTCCTTGCCTTCTTGATCCAACAAGATGGGCGAAGTAGTGGATGAGCTCCGGTAGCACGACGACATGGTGACAGTGGTGGTGATGCTATCTCTGCAAGGCTTCACCTAAGTACTACGAAAATATGATTGAGGGACGAAACTGTGGAGAGGGGCACCGCACATGGCTAAAATATTATCGTAGGCTATGTGTGGTGCCCCCTCCCACATATATATAGGTGGGGGAGAGGGGAGATAGCCAGGAGGCGCCCCAAGTGGGTCAGAATCCCACTTGGGCTCCTGCCCCAAGCCGCGCCCCCTTCCATATATGTGTGCGGGAGGAAGGCAGGGGGAGGTGGCGCCCCCCTTTCCTTTATCTCATGAGGAGGGAAAGGCAGGAGGGGCCAACCCTCCCCCTTTCCTCCCCCTAGGGCCGGCGGCCAGGGAGAGGGGTGCTACGTCTTGAGCTTGCGTTGGTTTTCCTTGAAGACGAAAGGGTGATGCAGCAATAGTAGCGTAAGTATTTCCCTCAATTTTTGAGAACCAAGGTATCAATCCAGTAGGAGTCTTCTCAAAAGTCCCACGCACCTACACAAACAAACAAAGAACTCGCAACCAACGCAATAAAGGGGTTGTCAATCCCTTCACGGCCACTTGCGAAAGTGAGATCTGAGAGAGATAGTATGATAAGATAAATATATTTTTGGTATTTTATATTATAGATGCAAAAAGAAAAGATGCAAATAAAAGTAGATTGAAAGCAAATATGATAAAAGATAGACCCGGGGGCCATAGGTTTCACTAGAGGCTTCTCTCAAGATAGCATAAGTATTACGGTGGGTGAACAAATTACTGTCGAGCAATTGATAGAAAAGCGAATAATTATGAGATTATCTAGGCATGATCATGTATATAGGCATCACGTCCGCAACAAGTAGACCGACTCCTGCCTGCATCTACTACTATTACTCCACATATCAACCGACTCCTGCCTGCATCTAGAGTATTAGGTTCATAAAGAACAGAGTAACACATTAAGCAAGATGACATGATGTAGAGGGATAAACTCATGCAATATGATATAAACCCCATCTTTTTATCCTCGATGGAAACAATACAATACGTGCCTTGCAACCCTTTCTGTCACTGGGTAAGGACACTGCAAGATTGAACCCAAAGCTAAGCACTTCTCCCATGGCAAGAAAGATCAATCTAGTAAGCCAAACCAAACTGATAATTTGAAGAGACTTGCGAAGATAACTCAATCATACATAAAAGAATTCAGAGGAGATTCAAATATTTCTCATAGATAAACTTGATCATAAACCCACAATTCATCGGATCTCGACAAACACACCGCAAAAAGAGTTTATATCGAATAGATCTCCACAAGAGAGGCGGAGAACATTGGATTGAGATCCGAAAAGAGAGAAGAAGCCATCTAGCTAATAACTATGGACCCAAAGGTCTGTGGTAAACTACGCACAACTCATTGAAGGGGCTATGGTGTTGATGTAGAAGCCCTCCGTGGTCGATTCCCCCTCAGGCGGAGCACCGACGAAGGCTCTAAGATGGGATATCAAGGATACAGAAGGTTATGGCGGTGGAAATTGTGTTTTGTTGGCTCCCTGGATGTTTTCTGGGTACGTAGGCTTATATAGGTGGAAGAAGTACGTCGGTGGCCGCCTGAGGGGCCCACGAGATAGGGGGGCGCGCCCAGAGGGGGTGGGCGCGCCCTCCTGTCTCGTGGCCGCCTCGGCTGCTTCTTGACTTGCACTCCAAGTCCTCTGGATCACGTTCGTTCCAAAAATCATGCTCCTGAAGGTTTCATTCCGTTTGGACTCCATTTGATATTCCTTTTCTTTGAAATACTGAAATAGGCAAAAAACAGCAATACGGGCTGGGCCTCCGTTTAGTAGGTTAGTCCCAAAAATGATATAAATGTGTAAAATAAAGCCCATAAACATCCAAAAGGGGTAATATAATAGCATGGAACAATCAAAAATTATAGATACGTTGGAGACGTATCAAGCATCACAAGCTTAATTCCTGCTCGTCCTCGAGTAGGTAAATGATAATAACAGAATTTTTGATGTGGAATGCTACCTAGCGTAATTCTCAATGTAATTTTCTTTATAGTGGCCTGAATGTTCAGATCCAAATGATTCAAAATAAAAGTTCATATTGATAAAAGAAATAGCAACACTTCAAGCATACTAATCAAAGCAATCATGTCTTCTCAAAATAACATGGCTAAAGAAAGTTCATCCCTACAAAATCATATAGTTAGGCTATGCTTCATTTTCGTCGCACAAAGATGTTCCTAAATTCTACACCCCTGATGACAAGCCCAGCAATTGTTTCGTACTTAAGTAATCTCAAACTTTTTCAACCTTCACGCAATACATGAGCGTGAGCCATGGATATAGCACTATGGGTGGAATAGAATATAATGATGGGGATTGTGTGGAGAAGACAAAAATGGGAGAAAGTCTCACATTGACGAGGATAATCAACGGGCTATGGAGATGCCCATCAATTGATGTCAACATGAGGAGTAGGGATTGCCATGCAACGGATGCACTAGAGCTATAAATGAATGCTCAAAAAAAGAAAACTAGTGGGTGTGCATCCAACTTGCTTACTCACAAAGACCTATGGCATTTGAGGAAGCCCATCGTAGGAATATACAAGCAAGTTCTATAATGACAAATTACCACTAGTATATGAAAGTGACAACATATGAGACTCACTATATAAAAAACATGGTGCTACTTTGAAGCACAAAATATGAGATCACTACATGAAGAACATGGTGCTACTTTGAAGCACAAGTGTGGAAAAAGAGATAGTAACACTGCCCTTTTTATTTATTTCCTTTTTCTTTTTTTTTCTTTTTTTCTTTTTTTTTCTTTGGCCTTTTTTTTGCCCTCCTTTTTTTTATTTTTTTCTTTTGTTTCTTTTTGGGCAATGCTCTAATATTGATGATCATCACACTTTCATTGATTACAACATATGAATTACAACTCGAAACTAGAACAAGATATGACTCTATATGAATGCCTCCGGCGGTGTACCGGGATGGTGCAATGAATCAAGAGTGACATGTATGAAAAATTATGCATGGTGGCTTTGCCACACATACGATGTCAACTACATGATCATGCAATGGCAATATGACAAAAGTAAAGTATGTCATGATGATGATGAACGGAATGGTGGAAAGTTGCATGGCAATATATCTCGGAATGGCTATGGAAATGCCATAATAGGTAGGTATGGTGGATGTTTTGAGGAAGATATAAGGAGGTTTATGTGTGATAGAGCGTATCATATCACAGGGTTTGGATGCACCGGCAAAGTTTGCACCAACTCTCAAGGTGAGAAAGGGCACTGCACGGTACCGAAGAGGCTAGCATGGTGGAAAGGTAAAAGTGTGTATAATCCATGGACTCAACATTAGTCAAAAGAACTCATATACTTATTGCAAAAATTTAGAAGTCATCAGAAATCAAGCACTACGCGCATGCTCCTAGAGGGATAGATTGGTAGGAAAAGACCATCGCTCGTCCCCGACCGCCAATCATAAGGATGCACAAGCCAGGTACACTCCATGTTTCAAATTTGTTACACAACTTTAACCATACGTGCATGCTACGGGACTTGCTAACTTCAACACAAGCATTATTTAAATTCATAATCACCCAACTAGCATGACTTTAATATCACTACCTCCATATATTAAAACAATTATCAAGTATCAAATTGATCATATCATCCAATTCACTTCCTATGATAGTTTTTATTATACCCAACTTGGATGCCTACCATTCTAGGACCAATTTATAACCATAGCAAATACCATGCTGTTCTAAAATACTCTCAAAATAATATAAGTGAAGCATGAGAGACTAACAATTTCTATAAAATCAAGCCACCGCCGTGCTCTAAAAGATATAAGTGAAGTACTAGAGCAAAAACTAACAAGCTCAAAAGATATAATTGAAGCACATAGCATAAACTAACAAGCTCAAAAGATATAAGTGAAGCACATAGCATATTCTAATAAATTCAAATCAAGTAGGATTCTCCCAAAAGGTGTGTACAGCAAGGATGAATGTGGTAAACTAAAAAGCAAAGGCTAATATAATACATGACGCTCCAAGCAAAACACATATCATGTGGCAAATAAAAATATAGCTCCAAGTAAAGTTACCAATGACGAAGACGAAGGATGGGATGCCTTCCCGGGGCATCCCCAAGCTTAGGCTTTTGGCTATTCTTGAACATCTTGGGGTGCCATGGGCATCCCAAAGCTTAGGATCTTGCCACTCTTTATTCCATAGTCCATCAAAGCTTTACCCAAAACTTGAAAACTTAACAACACAAAACTCAACAGGAAATCTTATAAGCTCCGTTAGTGAAAGAAAACAAAACCACCACATAAGGTACTGTAATGAACTCATTCTTTATTTATTTTGGTGTTAAACCTACTGTATTCCAAGTTCTCTATGGTTCATACCCTTACATACTAGCCATAGATGCATCAAAATAAGCAAACAACACACGAAAAACAGAATCTGTCAAAAACAGAACAGTCTGTAGCAATCTGTAACTAACGCAAACTTCTGGAACTCTAAAAATCCTACCAAAAGAGGACGTACTGCAAAATTTGTTTATTGATCATCAGCAAAAAGAATCAATGCAAAATCACGTTTCTGTGATTTATTGAATTGTTTCTCGTGAGCGCAAAGTTTCTGTTTTTCAGCAGAATCAAATCAACTATCATCATAGGTTATCCTATAGGTTCTACTTGGCACAAACACTAATTAAAGCAAGAAAACACATCTAAACAAAAAGTAGATGCAAAATTTATTACTAAATAGAAAAAACACAAATAAAATTGGGTTGCCTCCCAACTAGCGCTATCGTTTAACGTCCCTAGCTAGGCATAAAAGCGAAGATAGATCTAAGTAGTGCCATCTTTGGCACTCAATTCATATGTAGCTCGCATGATAGATTCATAAGGTAATTTGACTTTCTTTCTTGGAAAGTTCTCCATGCCTTTATTTAATGGAAATTGGAATCTAATATTCCCTTCCTTCATATCAATAATCGCACCAGTCGTTCTAAGGAAAGGTCTACCAAGAATAATATGGCAAGAAATATTGCAATCTATATCAAGAACGATAAAATCTACGGGCACCAAATTTCTATTTGCAAAAATGAGAACATCATTGATCCTTCCCATTGGTTTTTTAATGGTGGAATCCGCAAGGTGCAAATTGAAAGAGCAATCATCAAGATCATGGAAACCTAGAATATCACATAAAGTTTTCGGAATCATGGAAACACTAGCACCCAAATCACACAAAGCAAAACACTCATGATCTTTAATTCTAATATTTATAGTAGGTTCCCACTCATCATTAAGTTTTCTAGGTATGGAAACTTCCAAATTAAGTTTTTCATCATAATATTGCATCAAGGCATCAACAATATGTTTGGTAAAAGCTTTATTTTGACTATTAGCATGAGGAGAATTAACAACGGATTGCAACAAGGAAATACAACTTTCTAAAGAGCAATTATCATAATAAAATTCTTTGAAATCCGAGATAGTGGGTTCAATACTATTTAAAGTCATGACCTCTCCAATCCCACTTTTACCAAATTTAGCATCAAGATCTAAAAACTCTGAATTCTTGGGACGCCTTCTAAATAAAGTTGACTCATCTCCAGTCCCATTATTATCAAGATTCATATTGCAAAACAAAAATCTAATAGGAGACACATCAATAACTTTAAGATCTTCATCATTATTTTCATGGAAACTAGAAGAACACGCCTTTACAAAGCAATATTTCTTAGCACACAATTTAGCGGTTCTTTCCTTGCACTCATCAATGGAAATTCTCATTGCTTTGAGAGACTCATTGATATCATGCTTAGGAGGATAAGGTCTAAGTTTAAGAGAATCAACATCAAGCGAAAGTCTATCAACGTTCCTAGCCAAATCATAAACTTTGAGCAATTTTTCTTCAAGCAAGGCATTAAAATTGTTTTGAGAAATCATAAATTCTTTCACACTATTCTCAAAATCAGAGGGCATCTTATTAAAATTACCATAAGAATTATTGTAGGAATTTCCATAATTATTAGAGGAATTACTAGGGAACGGTCTAGAATTAAAGTTTCCTCTATAAGCATTGTTTCCAAAACTATTTCTACCAACAAAATTCACATCCATAGATTCATTATTATTCTCAATCAAAGTAGACAAAGGCATATCATTGGGATCAAGAGGAGTATTTCTAGTAGAAAACAACTTCATAATTTCATCCATCTTTCCACACAAAACATTGATTTCTTCTATAGCATGCACTTTTTTACTAGAAGATCTTTCGGTGTGCCATTGAGAATAATTAGCCATAATATTATCAAGAAGTTTTGTAGCATCTCCTAACGTGATTTACATAAACGTGCCTCCCGCGGCCGAATCTAAGAGATTTCTAGAAACAAAGTTCAAACCGGCATAAATTTTTTGTATGATCATCCATAAATTCAAACCATGAGTAGGCCAATTGCGAATCATCAATTTCATTCTTTCCCTAGATTGGGCAACATGCTCATGATCAAGTTGTTTAAAATTCGTAATATCTTTCCTAAGGGTGATGATCTTAGCGGGAGGAAAATACTTAGAGATAAAAGCATCTTTGCACTTGTTCCAAGAATTAATACTATTTTTAGGCAAAGACGAAAACCAAACTTTAGCACGATCTCTAAGTGAAAACGGAAATAACTTAAATTTAACAATATCATTATCCGTATCTTTCTTCTTTTGCATATCACACAAATCAACAAAGTTGTTTAGATGAGTAGGGGCATCTTCACTAGGAAGGCCGGCGAATTGATCTTTCATAACAAGATTCAGCAAAGTAGTATTGATTTCACAAGACTCAACATCATTAAGAGGAGCAATCGGAGTACTAAGGAAATCATTATTATTGGTATTGGAGAAATCACACAATTTGGTATTATCTTGCTGTCGGTGTACTAGAGTAGGGGTACCCTAGTACCCCGAACTTGTGCACGGACAGTTGCAGCGCCCCGCGGCAAGGCTTGCCGGGCGACCGCCAAGACCCTCCGTGGTTCCCTTGAAGACCATTCAAGAACAAAGTACTCAAACCAAGGCCCCGGCAAGAGGAGATTGCCGGGAAGGCCAACCAAGGCCCCGGCAAGAGGAGCTTGCCGGGAAGGCCAACCCAGGCCCCGACAAGAGGATCTTGCCGGGAAGAGACAAGACCCCAGCAAGAGGAGCTTGCCGGGAAGGCCACTCAAGGCATACCAAGAAAGCTTGCCGTGACGCGCCCTGTGTCCCCACAAGGCCCGGTGAGCAACAAGCTCCCAAACACGACAAGACGACGACCGCGGCAAGGAGCTTGCCGCGGGAAACCCCCACCTCGTGCCCGCGCTCCAGCACACCTGCTAACGTGTCGCTCTAGGACTCTCCCAAGCACACGTGGCAGGAGGCCGTGCAGCTAGGGGTGCGCGGTGGCAAGCGGAGATGAAGAGAAGCCCATCGTGGCAAACGGTGGCGCTCCTAACGGTCACTTTTTGCACTGTTTAGGCAACTCAGACAGGCATTTAATGCCCTTGTCCCCTGCCGTCAGAGTTAGGTAGGGTACACTGTATCCACAGTAGCGGTAGCTGCACCTACCGCATCCTTTTCCATTTTTACCCTTCTAGTCTATGTTGCGACCTGTGGGTGACCCCTTGAAAGTATAAAAGGAGGCCCAAGCACAACATAGAGGGTTCGGCCGGTTCGGCTCATTCGAAACACCAAAAACACTCCCACGCTCAGTCTGATAGCATCCATCGCTCCTGAGCAAGGATTCAATACACACCAACAAGCAGCAGTAGGGTTTTACGCATCCGTGTGGCCCGAAGCTGGGTAAAACTGCCCGCGTGTACTGCCTCGATCCGCTCTTTGTTCAACCTCCGCCCTCACCGAATCGAAAGGGGCTCGGTCCACCGATCCCCATAGGTGTTCGTGGATCAGTTTCCCTGACATCTTTGGCGCGCCAGGTAGGGGATGCTGAGACAGCTGTTCCGTCCACGTCAAGGCTCAGCTGTTCTTCATCGTCATGGCTCCTAAGAAGCAGGCGAGCAAAAGAACGACACCAGTGCGGCAACAGAAAAGCTAAGTCATGCGAAACTTTAGATATTTCCTTTCTATATAAGGTTATCCGCCTCGGAGATCTTGTTCTTTGTATGGAAAACCTGTGCGCGGAGGAATCAACTCGTAGCTAGTCGCGCCCTTACTTTGTTTCGAGTCCGCTCAACAACTTAAGTGAGCTGCGACTAGTTGCGACAAGGTTTCTTGTCGGTAGCGGCACCACCAGCAGGCTGCTGACGTCCCGCACTCACGCTCGCGGCTAAGGTGCCTGCGCCGACAAGTTCCCTAAAAGCGTAGGGTGAACGTACAAAGAGAGGTCAAACAGAAAGATAGCATGCACTATTAATTTGAGATTTCTGCATAGACCTGTATGCCAAGGAGCCTTCTCGGGGCTAGTTGCGCTCCATGTTGCCTCGAGTCCGCTCAGCAACTTGTGTGGTTGCTCTAGAACCAAGAAGGTAAACCTTTCTGGGAGGCGATGTTCCCGAATAGCCGCTAAGGGCCCGTTCCCTCAAGCGCTGCTGGCTGGATCGTACGCACCGGAAAGCATTCCAGCAGGCATAGGGAATATGTAGCAGAAGTCAAAATTTGCAAGTGAGTTAAGTGCACTTCAGATGCTAATCACTTGTCATGTTTGAACGCAGTTATGGCCCGGGGGTTGGCAACGCCCTTAGGACCAATCTTTTTGGTGTCAAGAACGACGAAGTTCTTCGCCATAAGCCTTTCCGGCAACGATCTTGCCGGGAGCCGGTGTCAAGAACGACGAAGTTCTTCGCCGTAAGCCTTTCCGGCAACGATCTTGCCGGGAGCCGGTGTTAAGAACGACGAAGTTCTTCGCCATAAGCCTTTCCGGCAACGATCTTGCCGGGAGCCGGTGTCAAGAACGACGAAGTTCTTCGCCGTAAGCCTTTCCGGCAACGATCTTGCCGGGAGCCGGTGTCAAGAACAACGAAGTTCTTCGCCATAAGCCTTTTCGGCAATGATCTTGCCAGGAGCCGGTGTCAAGAACGACGAAGTTCTTCGCCATAAGCCTTTCCAGCAATGATCTTGCTGGGAGCCGGTGTCGAGAACGACGAAATTCTTCGCCATAAGCCTTCTCGGCAACAAGCTTGCCGAAGCCGGCATCGAGAACGTCAAAGTTCTCTGCCAAAGATAAAAGCCTTCTCGGCAACAAGCTTGCCGGAAGCCGGCATCGAGAATGTCAAAGTTCTCTGCCGAAGATAAAAGCCTTCTCGGCAACAAGCTTGCCGGAAGCCGGCATCGAGAACGTCAAAGTTCTCTGCCGAAGATAAAAGCCTTCTCGGCAACAAGCTTGCCGGAAGCCGGCGTCGAGAACGTCAAAGTTCTCTGCCGAAGATAAAAGCCTTCTCGGCAACAAGCTTGCCCGAAGCCGGCATCGAGAACGTCAAAGTTCTCTGCTGAAGATAAAAGCCTTCTCGGCAACAAGCTTGCCAGAAGCCGGCATCGAGAACGTCAAAGTTCTCTGCCGAAGATAAAAGCCTTCCTGGCGACGAGCTTGCCGGAAGCCGGCGTCGAGAATGTCAAAAGTCTCCGCGAGAAACATAAGACCTCCCGGCAACTGTCGGTGTAGCGAAAACCAGGGCTACACTAACCGCCGGGCATGGGCCACGACTGTATGCAATTACGCTAAGGAGGATCCATCTTCGCCGACAAGCGCTACATCAGCAAGCAAGACTCAAGCTACCTTCCCGGCAAGCCAGTATCGCTAGGGGCTGCGAGTGCCAAGAATCGTCCACGGCAAACCAGAGTTGCCGGGGGCTGCAATATCAGATAAGTCTTTTATCCCTCATCATGCATCCTCTTATGGACTGGGGAATGCGAAACCACGTTTCTTCCCGAAAACTGCCGTGCTCCCTCAACTCTAGGCCCTGGGGCTCGTTCTCGGGGCCAAGTTTGGTCGTAGTCGCGGCAGCAAAGGGATGAAACGAGGAGACCGCACCCACCTCGTTCCTGCCTCCGTCAAAGGCGTGAGAAAGGTCGAGCAACATGGGGAGGCGGCAGGGCCTGTTGCTGGGAGATGAAATGTCTGTCCGAGGGATACCAAGGATTTGCTCCTTGGTGTGGGTTCAACCCGCGAGACAAATAACCCGGCAAGCATCCCCTTTTCATTAAAAAACATCCCACTCAGGTACAGTCCGTAGAGGATGAAAAACATGAAAGAGAGGATTACAAGTTTTAGATACAGCTAAGGCCCGAAGGCTTACAAATTAAAAAGATAAGATGCCCATAATCCCTTTCCTATCCTTCTCTTCAGGAGGCAGGTCAAGGAGGCGAAAAGGGCAAAAGGAGCGCCTAGGCGAGCTACGGGTGCCAGAAGACACCAAGAGAACATCCCGGGGGCCGTCCAAAGGCTGGACGGCGATGGCGGCGCTGGAAGCGGGGCTCGAAGACGGGGCGGCAGGACGTCAGCATGCTGTCGAGGGCACCACGCCCTCGTACTCCGACCTGACGGCCTTGTCGCCAGCCCTCTTCCCCTTCCGCAGCCTCCCTACGCCAGCCGCCCAAGGAGACGACCCCGGGGAGTTCAAGGAGTCGGCGACACGGATGATGGGGTCGCCGGTGCCGCGCGAAGCGGCGCCCAACGCCTAGTCGGACCCGCCACCCCGCCGCCCGCTATCCTCATCGTCGCTGTCGCTCTCCTCCTCGTCACTCTCGCTCGAGGAGGAGTCTTCACTATCGGAGGAGCTGTCCACGCAGCACTTCGCCCGAGTGCAGAAGCACCCGAAGACCTTGACGGAGAGGAGATCGCCCTCCATCAACTTAAAATGGAGGGTAAACCCCTCCATCAGGCTGTGGATACGGGTGAACGTCTTCCACCCTCGATCAAGATACATCACATTAGGGGCTGGGAATACAACGCGGACTCGCGTGCCGCTGATCCCACAGCCCCTCATGTGCAGTCTCAGCGTCTCGGGCGGGTCCAACTCCATCGCGCTCGCAAACGGAGCTGGAAGACGGAGGCGACGACGAGGCGCCCGGTGCAGCTTGACGAAGAACTCGCAAGGGTCATCCCCTATATGGACCGTCGTGGGGGGAGGAGCCGCCGGCGGAGGCGAAGCTGGCGCGCCACCCCGCCCGCCTCTTCCCCGAGCGCCTCGACCTCGTCCTCGACCTCGTCCGCGACCTCGCCCCCTCCCTCTTCCCCTTATGGCTGGCTCTGCCACCACGGGCGCGGGAGAGGGAGAGATGCGCTATCTGGCGGCGACCCTCGCCGCCACCGATGAAGGGCCTGGGTTCCCTTTCTCCATGGCGAATGAGAGAAAGGGGAGCAGAAGCTGAAGAAAGGAGGAGATGAGAGAGTGCGGGTTTCTGTGCTCCCCTCCCGCTCTTTATAAAGGAGGGAGGTGGGGGCTCGGCCGCCCCGCTCAGCGAATCAAGGCACGGGAAGAGCAGGGAGTCGGGGCTAACCCGCTGCCTCTGCTCACGACGGCCCAGTTTCCCACCTCCACCGTCTGCGACCCCAAGCGCATGGAAGCCGCGTGGGGGGGATGCAAAACCAGGGTGACGGATGAGGCGGCCTCGCTCCGCCCCGTGATCGCGGGGAGTGGGCGTCCCGAAAATCGCGCACCGGCCCCGTCCAGTAAATGCACCACGCCCCCACGCCTACCTCCGTCTAGGGAGGAGGGCGTGAACCGTCCCCATCATCGTGGCCTGACGCATGCTCGAGGGGCTTAGCCCCGCGCACGCCGCCCGCGTCACCCATGACGCCACGTTTGACGCGTGCCGTTCTGGGCGTGCGCGGTGGGAGCGGAGGGATATGCGGCGTGACCTAGGCCGCACGTGCCCGTGCATTGTTTTGGGCCTGGCCCAACAGCGCTTGGCACCGTGTATGGCCCAGGCCCGGGGGCTCCTGTCGGTGTACTAGAGTAGGGGTACCCTAGTACCCCGAACTTGTGCACGGACAGTTGTAGCGCCCCGCGGCAAGGCTTGTCGGGCGACCGCCAAGACCCTCCGTGGTTCCCTTGAAGACCATTCAAGAACAAAGTACTCAAACCAAGGCCCCAGCAAGAGGAGCTTGCCGGGAAGGCCAACCAAGGCCCCGGCAAGAGGAGCTTGCCGGGAAGGCCAACCCAGGCCCCGGCAAGAGGATCTTGCCGGGAAGAGACAAGACCCCGGCAAGAGGAGCTTGCCGGGAAGGCCACTCAAGGCATACCAAGAAAGCTTGCCGTGATGTACCCTGCGTCCCGACAAGGCCCGGTGAGCAACAAGCTCCCAAACACGACAAGACGACGACCGCGGCAAGGAGCTTGCCGCGGGAAACCCCCACCTCGTGCCCGCGCTCCAGCACACCTGCTAACGTGTCGCTCTAGGACTCTCCCAAGCACACGTGGCAGGAGGCCGTGCAGCTAGGGGTGCGCGGTGGCAAGCGGAGATGAAGAGAATCCCATCGTGGCAAACGGTGGCGCTCCTAACGGTCACTTTTTGCACTGTTTAGGCAACTCAGACAGGCATTTAATGCCCTAGTCCCCTGCCGTCAGAGTTAGGTAGGGTACACTGTATCCACAGTAGCGGTAGCTGCACCTACCGCATCCTTTTCCATTTTTACCCTTGTAGTCTACTGTCACATCCCTAGTCTGGTATGACCTAGACTAGCTAGTCATTTGTGCATCATGTTTAAATTTCATTTAAATTTGAAATGAGGATTGGTGGAACCCTCAGAATCATTTTTGAAAATGACCCAAATAAAAATTTCTCCAAAAAGGGTCCAAGAAAATGCTCATGTTGCTCCCTGAAAATATTGGACAGAGATAAAAATCAAAACAATATTTTAGGAGCTCATGGATATTTATTTTGGCCATTTGGATTAATTCGATAAATATTTGCATTGGAAATATATTAGTTATATATATTAATATATGTCCAAAAATTGTGCCTTTTGTTGAGGAGCTCTGAAATAATACCATTAGCCCCTACAAAAATTGGCATAAGTAAATAAAATGGTTTAGTATTTTTATTAAACCAAACAAATGCCAGAAAAGTAGAAAAGAAAACAAAATTAGAAAAATGCCTACCTGTGCTCACCTGAGGCCTGGCACTGTGCGGCCCAGCTGGCCGGCCCAGCCGACTGGCTAGTGCCAGTCGTCCCCCACCTCCCGCCAGGAGGCCAGGGGCGTGTGGCCGACGCGTGCGCACCGCCGTGCCGCCACGGCACCTGCCTGCCTGTCCTCCCCCTCGACGCCTGGACGTCCGGAACGTCGCCACGCGCTGCCCCGCACCGCTCTCACTCCCTCTCGCTCTCCCTCCTCCCTGGTTCTCTCTTCCCCGAGCGCACCCGAGCGCTGCCGCCACCATCGCTCACCGTCGCCATGACCACCAGCCCTCCCTAGTCGCACCAGCGTGTCCAAGAGAACCGCCTCGGCTCCGTCTTCTTCCTCGATGCCCCACGCAACCAGGGACGCACCACAGCGCCTGCACCGTCCTCGTCTTCAACCTCGGCCGTCCGAGATCGTCTTCGCCGCCCTGCTCTGCTCCGGCCTTCCCCGAGCAAGCTGACCAGCCCATCGACCTCCTCGTGAGCCTCTGCTTCGAACCCCTCTCCTTCTCCTCGCGATTACGCCGTCTAGGCCTCAGTTCCGCCATGGCCGAAGCTCGCCTCCGCTCGAGCTTGTCGCCGGCGTTGCTCCGGCGACCCTTTGGCCATGCCAGTGCACCTAGCACTCTCGGCGCACCTCGTAGTGCCCCGCTAGCGTTTTAGTTCGCGCGTTAGCACGCTGCAGCCGCGCCCCTGAACACAGCCGAACTCCGGCGGCCGCAAACGTGGTCGCCGACGTCGTTCTCGGCCACCCCAGCTCTGGCCGAGGGCACTGTTCGACGCGCCGCATCGCCAGCTCTTCGAAGAGCCTAACCACGCCTCGAACGGAGCCCTGTGGGTGATTTCCGCGGCGTTCCGCCGTCTCGGGCCTCGCCGGCGGCTAAACGCCGGCGAGTTGACCGGGTTAGACCCCCTGTTGACCCAGATTTGACCCGTGTGGGTCAATGACAGGTGGGGCCCGGCCCTGCTAATTCTTAATTTAGGATTAGTTTAGCAACTAATTATCTCTGTTAACTAACTGTGACACTGACAGTGGGCCCCAGCGCCACTAACTCTTAATTAGGATTTAATTAACCCCTGTTTAACCCCCTGTCACTGACGTGTGGGCCCCACACGTCAGGTTTGACCCGGACCAGCCCAGTTGACCGCTGACGTCGTGCTGACGTCATGCTGACGCAATTATATATTTTCTGGAATTAAAATAATTCAGAAAATCCAGAAAATGTTTTAAACTTCAAAAAATTCATAGAAATTCAACCGTAGCTCAGATTGAAATATTTTATATATGAAAAATTATCAGAAAAATGCAATCTTTCCATCTGTACTAGTTTCATGCATGACAAACCAACTTATACATGCTGAATATGAGAAAACACATTATGGCATATGTAGGAGCTTAATTTGGAGATGCATTTGAACCTTTGGTTCAAATGGACTTCAAACCAAATGATTACCAGTTGCATTAGCCCAAACAGCATCACATCTACATGCCATGTTCATGCATCATATTGTTGCATATGATTGTGTTTTGATTGTCGACACTGTTCCTTCTCGATAGGTCCTGCTCCGAAGTCTGTTCCAGAGTACCTGTCTGTGAAGCAGTGCCTCCTCTGTTGATTTACCAGGCAAGAAAACCCCCTTGTTCATTTCGATAAAACCCTACTCTCTCGCTCCTACTCTCAGTTATTGCATTAGGACAACAACGATTCATCTGCTACTTTGTGATGCGGTAGTTGAACCCATTCCTCTGCATGACCTGTCATTGCCACAGTAAATAGTTGAAACCCACTAGCATGTGTAGGAGTTGATTGAGCCATGTTGTGTTCCTACCATGCTATGCCTGCTATTGCTTAGAGTGTGTCAGGTCTGGTTCATTGGGAATGAATTGGAGTGTTACGATATGTTCTAATGCTGAGAGTGAAGTGTGTGAACACGATTTGGTAAAGGTAGCGGTGAGAGGCCATGTAGGAGTACATGGTGGGTTGTCTCATTGGAACCGTCCTTAAGCACTGAGTTCTATGTATGTTGTCCAATGACTCGATACTACCACACATTGGGTTCCGGTAACTCGACCCCTCTCGACTTATTAACCAACTTGGTCTCTGTCCAGGAGTCGCAACTAGTTTCTGGTGTTTGTAGGTAGTGCTATTTTTCTACCAAGTGGCACCCGGCAGGGTGGGCTTGGGACAGACTAGGCACACGTGGCCCGGTGTACCGAGTGGCACCCGGTTGGTGGGCTCGGGAACCCTGCTCACATCGTTTGGGGCCGTGAGCGACACCCCGGCCGGATCTCCTTGCGGATGGAACCCGAATAGGCGATAAACCTGGACTAGAGTCTTGTGTGGTTAGTCAGGTCGTGGCCGACACCCTCGCCAGGCTTCCGCTTGAAGGTTGCCGAGATACATGACGTGTACATGGCGGTAAGTGGTGAGAGCGTGTGTGAAGAGGTACACCCCTGCAGGGTTAACATGATCTATTCGAATAGCCAGGTCCGCGGTTATGGACTTCTTGGATGCTTACATGGTACATAGACAACTTGAAGTGGATACCATAAAATGCTCAAGACAAGTGTGAGTGCTATGGATGGCCTTCTCGTAGGGAGATGGGGATGAATCCATAGTAGTGTATTGTGTGGTGATTAGTGGACTCGTGTACGTTGTCTCACCTCAAGAGTTTCTGGTAGTCGTAGAACAGGATAGCCACAAAGTCAAAGCTGGCTTGCTGCAACTAAACCCCACATTACCCCCTTGATACAAATGCTTGTATGATAGGATCTGATGTAAGTCTTGCTGAGTACCTTTGTACTCATGTTGCTTTATTTATGTTTTTGCAGCGGAAACTTCGGTCTTACTAGTGTTCTCATGGACTTCGACTAGTAGCCAGTACCTCAGCTACGATCTTGATCGGATGTTGTAGATAGTCAGGCTTTCAGCCTTTTTCATTTATAGATGTCTGTACTCAGACATGTAATGCTTCCGCTTGCTGCTTGATTGCTCTGACTATTGGGTCATGTGACCCCTGTTTGTAATATGCTATGTTGGCTCTTCTGAGCCTTTATCTTTTTGAGTTGTTGAGTTATGCTGTGATGCCATGTTGTACATCACATACTTGCATGTTATGCGTACGTGTAATGTGTATTGCTATGTGTGGGATCTGACTATCTAGTTGGTTATCCTTAGTAGACTCTCTTACCGGGAAATGTCTCCTAGTGCTTCCACTGAGCCCTGGTAGCTTGCTACTGCTCCGGAACACTTAGGTTGGCCGGCATGTGTCCTTCTTTGATCCTGTGTCTGTCCCTTCGGGGAAATGTCACGCAATGAATACCGGAGTCCTGCTAGCCCGCTACAGCCCGGTTCACCGGAGTCCTGTTAGCCCAGTGCTACAGCCTGGATTCACCCGCTGATGACCGACACGTTCGATGCTGGGTCATGGATGCCTGTCCCTATAAGTTAGTGCCACTTTGGGTTTACGACTAGCCATGTCAGCCCGGGCTCTTTATCATATGGATGCTAGCGACACCATCATATACGTGTGCCAAAAAGCGCAAACGGTCCCGGGCAAAGGTAAGGCGACACCCGTGGGGATACCGTGCGTGAGGCCGCAAAGTGATATGAGGTGTTACATGCTAGATCGATGTGACATTGAGTCGGGGTCCTGACAGCGCTGGTATCAGAGCCTGACTGCCTGTAGGTTTACCAAGCCATACTGGTCGAAGTTGGGTCTAGAAATTCTTTAGTTATGTAAGGGAATTGATTGTGGGAAGGAACGTAAGGCTCTTTTACTCCTTTACCTCATGGCCTTCTGATCTGAGTCATCCTATCTTTCCTACGGGGTTAAGGAACTAGGCTTCTCTTCCGTCTATCAGGATCACGTGTTACTACTCCGTAGTTCCATAGGACTGGTTGATTAGAGTCATACCCCAGTTTTGAGTATTTCCGGTGTAGTCTGTTTAGTATGATCTCAGAACCTTGAGTAATTCTGATGAGTATGTTACCACCCCATTTTTAGTAGGATGTCTCATTCTGAGCATTTTACTGCCGTTATGCTGCCGGAATTTCCCTAGGAGTTCGAGTGATACTAATCCCTTGTCCTACATTCTACAGTCCATAGTTGATGCTTATTCCGTCTCTGGTTTCGTTTCACCAGGATGTCATCAAGTTCTGTTGTTCGTAGCCAGAACCACGGAGATGGTAGGGATGAGGATCCTCCCAACCCGCCTTCGTTGACAGAGTTCATGCTAGAGATGGAGAGGAACAAGCGTGAGTCTAATCGTTTGTTGGCACGTATCGAGGAGAACACCGCACATCAGTTCAAAGGGTCTGCTACCATTCATGATTTCATCCGTTTGCATCCCCCCACCTTTCATCATTCCATCAAGCCACTCGATGCAGATGACTGGCTCCATAGCATCACTCATAAGCTGCGTTCCGCGAGCGTAGCTGAAGATGACAAGGTCACTTATGCCACATACCACCTGGAAGGTCCTGCTAGTCGTTGGTGGCAGAACTATGAGGTTATGCTTCCAGCTGGCCAGATTCCTACCTGGAAGGATTTCACTGAGTCTTTTCGCGAGCATCACATTCCCCAGGCCCTCCTTGATCGCAAGAGAGAAGAGTTCTGCAGTTTCACCCAGAGTAAGATGGCTGTTGATGCTTATAGCAGAGAGTTCGAGAACCTTGCCCGCTATGCTACAGAAGAAGTGTCCACCGACGCCAAGAAGCAGGCTAGGTTCCGAAAGGGTCTCAACCCCAAGTTGCGCCGTGATCTCCACCTGCATCATTGCGACACATTCCAAGCTCTTGTGAACAAAGCCATTAATGCAGAGACAGCTCAACTCACTTACGAGGAGTCTCGTAAGCACACCCGTGATTTGGGATCTTCCTCCGGTTCTAGTTCCCAGAAACGCCGGATTTGGGTTCCAAACTCCGCTCTTCCTTCCGGATATGCACCGAGGCCATCCTATGTGGTGCCTTCCCCAGCTCAGTCGTATGTTCCACCCAGGCCTACTGGTAGACCGCTTGTTAGTGCGGGTCCCCGTCCAACCTCAGGGACTTGCTTCACATGCGGGAAGCCAGGACACTATGCACGTGATTGCTCTCAGACTAGTTATGCTCCACCCCAGCCCGAGAAGACTGTTGGCTGTGTTAAGCCATCATGCAAGATGATCAGTGTCAAGTCAGCCCCCACTGAACGTGGACGTGTGCATCACGTCTCAGCTAAAGACGCTCATGATGATCCGGATGTCGTTCTTGGTACACTCCTTGTCAATTGTCACCCAGCATCAGTTCTATTCGATACTGGGGCATCTCACTCCTTCATTTCTGAAGGCTATGCTCGTTTGCACGACATGTCATTTTGTGATATGCCAACTCCGCTTGAAATCCAAACCCCAGGGTCTAGATGGCAGACCACCAGAATCAGCCATGGTAACGAAATCCTTGTTGATAGACTTGTATTCCTCGCATCACTTGTAGCCCTCAAGTCCTCAGATATTAACGTTATCTTGGGTATGGACTGGATGACAGCTCATCATGCCAAGATTGATTGTTACACAAGATCTGTTCAGCTTACACACCCATCTGGCAAGATAGTCATTGTCTCCACTAGAGTTGCAAAGCGTCAGCTCTATTCTCTCAATGCCAGCCCTCTTCCAGACCTTGAAGATATCCCGGTAGTTCATGACTTTCCAGATGTCTTTCCAGAGGAACTGCCAGGTGTTCCACCTGACAGAGATGTAGAGTTCGTCATAGATCTTATCCCAGGAACAGCTCCAATCTCCCGGAGACCTTACAAGATGGCACCCTTAGAGCTAGCCGAGCTTAAGAAACAACTTGATGAGTCCTTGCAAAAGGGTTTCATCCGTCCTAGTTCTTCTCCTTGGGCTTGCCCCGTCCTCTTCGTCAAGAAGAAAGACGGTACGGACCGGATGGTTGTAGATTATCGTCCCGTTAATTTGGTCACGATAAAGAACAAGTATCCGCTTCCCAGGATCAACGACCTGTATGATCAGCTCGCTGGATCCTCAGTCTTCTCCAAGATGGATTTGAGGTTAGGATACCACCAAATCAAAATCAGAAACGGGGACATTCCCAAGACAGCTTTTGTCACTCGTTATGGCCAGTACGAGTACACCGTCATGTCTTTTGGCTTAACCAACGCTCCAGCTACATTCTCCCGCCTGATGAACTCGATCTTCATGGAGTACTTAGATAAGTTCGTCGTGGTTTACCTCGATGACATTCTTATTTACTCGAAGAACGAGGAAGAGCATGCCGAACATCTTAGACTTGTATTAGAAAAACTCAGAGAGCACCGCCTTTATGCCAAGTTCTCCAAGTGTGAATTTTGGTTGTCAGAAGTGACCTACTTAGGTCACGTAATCTCTGGTAAGGGCATTGCTGTCAATCCCGAGAGAGTTAAAGCTGTTCTCGATTGGACTCCACCTGAAACAGTCAAACAAGTTAGGAGTTTCCTTGGGCTAGCCAGTTATTGTCGAAGCTTTGTTGAAAACTTCTCCAAAGTAGCCAAACCCCTCACGGAACTTCTCAAGAAAGATAAAAAGTTCGAGTGGTCCCCACAGTGTGAGTACAGTTTTCAGGAACTGAAAAGACGCCTGACTTCTGATCCCATACTTGTGCCACCGGATTTCACCAAAGACTTTATTATCTACTGCGACGCCTCACGACAGGGACTAGGTTGCATTCTTATGCAGGATCGTCATGTGATTGCCTATGCATCTCGACAGTTGCATCCACATGAGGAGAATTATCCTACACATGATCTAGAGCTTGCAGCCGTAGTCTATGCACTCAAGACCTGGCGACATTACCTCCTTGGTAAACGTTGCGAGATCTACACCGATCACCAGAGTCTCAAGTATATCTTCACCCAACCGGATCTGAACCTTAGGCAAAGACGTTGGTTGGAGTTGATCACAGATTATGATCTAGGGATTACCTACACCCCAGGCAAAGCCAATGTCATGGCTGATGCTCTAAGCCGTAAATCCTATTGCAACAATCTCATGTTGCAGCAAGGCCAACCACTTCTCCATGAGGAATTCTGTAAGCTTAATCTTCACATTGCTCCTCACGGATTTCTTTCTACCTTGGTGGCGAAACCTACCCTTGTGGACCTTATCATAGAAGCCCAGAAGCATGATACGGGGATTACCCGGATCAAGAGAAACATTAAGAAGGGAGTTGGTGGATGTTTCTCTATGGATGATCGTGGTGTTGTTTTCTTTGAGAATCGCTTGGTGGTTCCCAAGAAGCAACATCTTCGGCAGTTGATTCTTAAGGAGGCGCATGAATCTCCTCTCACAATTCATCCCGGTAGTACTAAGATGTATCAGGATCTACGCCAGAGGTTCTGGTGGACTAGGATGAAGAGAGAAATCGCTCAGTTTATTGCTAACTATGACGTTTGTCGTCGCGTTAAGGTAGAGCATCAAAGACCTGCTGGCACCCTTCAGCCTTTAGCTATTCCTGAATGGAAATGGGATAAAGTTGGTATGGACTTCATCACCGGTTTTCCCAGGACCAAGAGAGGGAATAACGCTATCTTCGTAGTCATTGATCGTCTCTCCATAGTGGCGCACTTCCTACCTGTTCGAGAGAGTATCACTGCTAGTCTGCTCGCTGACTTATATATTTCTCGAATAGTATCACTTCATGGTGTTCCGCTAGAGATCAATTCAGACCGTGGCAGTCTTTTCACTTCTCATTTTTGGGAGAGTTTCCAAACTGCCATGGGAACCCATCTTTCCTTCAGTACCGCTTTCCACCCTCAGTCGAGTGGTCAGGTGGAACGGGTCAATCAAATTCTCGAAGACATGCTCAGAGCTTGCGTTATCTCATTCGGTATGGATTGGGAGAAATGTCTACCTTTTGCCGAGTTTGCTTATAACAATAGCTATCAATCCAGCCTCAAGACAGCTCCTTTTGAGGTTCTCTATGGACGAAGATGTCGAACACCTTTGAACTGGTCAGAAACCGGTGAAAGACAATTCTTTGGACCGGACATGATCCAGGAGGCAGAAGAGCAAGTTCGCATCATTCGTGAGAATTTGAAAACAGCCCAGTCTCGTCAAAAGAGCCAGTATGATCGTCATCATAAGGATATGACTTATGAAATTGGCGACCAAGCTTACCTTCGGGTTACTCCTCTGAAGGGTACCCATCGTTTCGGTATCAAGGGCAAGTTGGCTCCTCGTTACATTGGTCCCTTTCGCATTCTCGCTAAACGAGGAGAGGTTGCCTACCAGTTGGAACTACCCCCACATCTTTCTCGAGTTCATGATGTCTTCCACGTCTCTCAACTCAGGCGTTGCTTCTCGGATCCCATCCGCGGAGTGGACCACAAAACACTTGATCTCCAAGATAACCTCACATACCGAGAGTACCCGGTTCACATTCTTGATCAAGCCGAGCGTGTTACCCGACGTCAGAACATCAAGTTTCTCAAAGTTCAGTGGTCTCATCATTCCGAGAGAGAAGCTACTTGGGAGCGAGAAGATCGTCTTCGACTGGAGTACCCCGCTTTCTTTCCGTCGACCCCTGAATCTCGGGACGAGATTTTTTCAAGTGGGGGCGAGTTGTCACATCCCTAGTCTGGTATGACCTAGACTAGCTAGTCATTTGTGCATCATGTTTAAATTTCATTTAAATTTGAAATGAGGATTGGTGGAACCCTCAGAATCATTTTTGAAAATGACCCAAATAAAAATTTCTCCAAAAAGGGTCCAAGAAAATGCTCATGTTGCTCCCTGAAAATATTGGACAGAGATAAAAATCAAAACAATATTTTAGGAGCTCATGGATATTTATTTTGGCCATTTGGATTAATTCGATAAATATTTGCATTGGAAATATATTAGTTATATATATTAATATATGTCCAAAAATTGTGCCTTTTGTTGAGGAGCTCTGGAATAATACCATTAGCCCCTACAAAAATTGGCATAAGTAAATTAAATGGTTTAGTATTTTTATTAAACCAAACAAATGCCAGAAAAGTAGAAAACAAAACAAAATTAGAAAAAATGCCTACCTGTGCTCACCTGAGGCCTGACACTGTGCGGCCCAGCTGGCCGGCCCAGCCGACTGGCTAGTGCCAGTCGTCCCCCACCTCCCGCCAGGAGGCCAGGGGCGTGTGGCCGACGCGTGCGCACCGCCGTGCCGCCACGGCACCTGCCTGCCTGTCCTCCCCCTCGACGCCTGGACGTCCGGAACGTCGCCACGCGCTGCCCCGCACCGCTCTCACTCCCTCTCGCTCTCCCTCCTCCCTGGTTCTCTCTTCCCCGAGCGCACCCGAGCGCTGCCGCCACCATCGCTCACCGTCGCCATGACCACCAGCCCTCCCTAGTCGCACCAGCGTGTCCAAGAGAACCGCCTCGGCTCCGTCTTCTTCCTCGATGCCCCACGCAACCGGGGACGCACCACAGCGCCTGCACCGTCCTCGTCTTCAACCTCGGCCGTCCGAGATCGTCTTCGCTGCCCTGCTCTGCTCCGGCCTTCCCCGAGCAAGCTGACCAGCCCATCGACCTCCTCGTGAGCCTCTGCTTCGAACCCCTCTCCTTCTCCTCGCGATTACGCCGTCTAGGCCTCAGTTCCGCCATGGCCGAAGCTCGCCTCCGCTCGAGCTTGTCGCCGGCGTTGCTCCGGTGACCCTTTGGCCACGCCAGTGCACCTAGCACTCTCGCCGCACCTCGTAGTGCCCCGCTAGCATTTTAGTTCGCGCGTTAGCACGCTGCAGCCGCGCCCCTGAACACAGCCGAACTCCGGCGGCCGCAAACGTGGTCGCCGACGTCGTTCTCGGCCACCCCAGCTCTGGCCGAGGGCACTGTTCGACGCGCCGCATCGCCAGCTCTTCGAAGAGCCTAAACACGCCTCGAACGGAGCCCTGTGGGTGATTTCCGCGGCGTTCCGCCGTCTCGGGCCTCGCCGGCGGCTAAACGCCGGCGAGTTGACCGGGTTAGACCCCCTGTTGACCCAGATTTGACCCATGTGGGTCAATGACAGGTGGGGCCCGGCCCTGCTAATTCTTAATTTAGGATTAGTTTAGCAACTAATTATCTCTGTTAACTAACTGTGACACTGACAGTGGGCCCCAGCGCCACTAACTCTTAATTAGGATTAAATTAACCCCTGTTTAACCCCCTGTCACTGACGTGTGGGCCCCACACGTCAGGTTTGACCCGGACCAGCCCAGTTGACCGCTGACGTCGTGCTGACGTCATGCTGACGCAATTATATATTTTCTGGAATTAAAATAATTCAGAAAATCCAGAAAATGTTTTAAACTTAAAAAATTCATAGAAATTCAACCGTAGCTCAGATTGAAATATTTTATATATGAAAAATTATCAGAAAAATGCAATCTTTCCATCTGTACTAGTTTCATGCATGACAAACCAACTTATACATGCTGAATATGAGAAAACACATTATGGCATATGTAGGAGCTTAATTTGGAGATGCATTTGAACCTTTGGTTCAAATGGACTTCAAACCAAATGATTACCAGTTGCATTAGCCCAAACAGCATCACATCTACATGCCATGTTCATGCATCATATTGTTGCATACGATTGTGTTTTGATTGTCGACACTGTTCCTTCTCGATAGGTCCTGCTCCGGAGTCTGTTCCAGAGTACCTGTCTGTGAAGCAGTGCCTCCTCTGTTGATTTACCAGGCAAGCAAACCCCCTTGTTCATTTCGATAAAACCCTACTGTCTCGCTCCTGCTCTCAGTTATTGCATTAGGACAACAACGATTCATCTGCTACTTTGTGCTGCGGTAGTTGAACCCATTCCTCTGCATGACCTGTCATTGCCACAGTAAATAGTTGAAACCCACTAGCATGTGTAGGAGTTGATTGAGCCATGTTGTGTTCCTACCATGCTATGCCTGCTATTGCTTAGAGTTGTGTCAGGTCTGGTTCATTGGGAATGAATTGGAGTGTTACGATATGTTCTGATGCTGAGAGTGAAGTGTGTGAACACGATTTGGTAAAGGTAGCGGTGAGAGGCCATGTAGGAGTACATGGTGGGTTGTCTCATTGGAACCGTCCTTAAGCACTGAGTTCTATGTATGTTGTCCAATGACTCGATGCTACCACACATTGGGTTCCGGTAACTCGACCCCTCTCGACTTATTAACGAACTTGGTCTCTGTCCAGGAGTCGCAACTAGTTTCTGGTGTTTGTAGGTAGTGCTATTTTTCTACCAAGTGGCACCCGGCAGGGTGGGCTTGGGACAGACTAGGCACACGTGGCCCGGTGTACCGAGTGGCACCCGGTTGGTGGGTTCGGGAACCCTGCTCACATCGTTTGGGGCCGTGAGCGACACCCCGGCCGGATCTCCTTGCGGATGGAACCCGAATAGGCGATAAACCTGGACTAGAGTCTTGTGTGGTTAGTCAGGTCGTGGCCGACACCCTCGCCAGGCTTCCGCTTGAAGGTTGCCGAGATACATGACGTGTACATGGCGGTAAGTGGCGAGAGCGTGTGTGAAGAGGTACACCCCTGCAGGGTTAACATGATCTATTCGAATAGCCGGGTCCGCGGTTATGGACTTCTTGGATGCTTACATGGTACATAGACAACTTGAAGTGGATACCATAAAATGCTCAAGACAAGTGTGAGTGCTATGGATGGCCTTCTCGTAGGGAGACGGGGATGAATCCATAGTAGTGTATTGTGTGGTGATTAGTGGACTCGTGTACGTTGTCTCACCTCAAGAGTTTCTGGTAGTCGTAGAACAGGATAGCCACAGAGTCAAAGCTGGCTTGCTGCAACTAAACCCCACATTACCCCCTTGATACAAATGCTTGTATGATAGGATCTGATGTAAGTCTTGCTGAGTACCTTTGTACTCATGTAGCTTTATTTATGTTTTTGCAGCGGAAACTTCGGTCTTACTAGTGTTCTCATGGACTTCGACTAGTAGCCAGTACCTCAGCTACGATCTTGATCGGATGTTGTAGATAGTCAGGCTTTCAGCCTTTTTCATTTATAGATGTCTGTACTCAGACATGTAATGCTTCCGCTTGCTGCTTGATTGCTCTGACTGTTGGGTCATGTGACCCCTGTTTGTAATATGCTATGTTGGCTCTTCTGAGCCTTTATCTTTCTGAGTTGTTGAGTTATGCTGTGATGCCATGTTGTACAGCACATACTTGCATGTTATGCGTACATGTAATGTGTATTGCTATGTGTGGGATCTGACTATCTAGTTGTTTATCCTTAGTAGACTCTCTTACCGGGAAATGTCTCCTAGTGCTTCCACTGAGCCCTGGTAGCTTGCTACTACTCCGGAACACTTAGGTTGGCCGGCATGTGTCCTTCTTCGATCCTGTGTCTGTCCCTTCGGGGAAATGTCACGCGATGAATACCGGAGTCCTGCTAGCCCGCTATAGCCCGGTTCACCGGAGTCCTGTTAGCCCAGTGCTATAGCCTGGATTCACCCGCTGATGACTGACACGTTCGATGCTGGGTCATGGATGCCTGTCCCTGTAAGTTAGTGCCACTTTGGGTTTACGACTAGCCATGTCAGCCCGGGCTCTTTATCATATGGATGCTAGCGACACCATCATATACGTGTGCCAAAAAGCGCAAACGGTCCCGGGCAAAGGTAAGGCGACACCCGTGGGGATACCGTGCGTGAGGCCGCAAAGTGATATGAGGTGTTACATGCTAGATCGATGTGACATTGAGTCGGGGTCCTGACATCTACGTTGCCACCTGTGGGTGACCCCTTGAAAGTATAAAAGGAGGCCCAAGCGCAACGTAGAGGGTTCGGCCGGTTCGGCTCATTCGAAACACCAAAAACACTCCCACGCTCAGTCTGATAGCGTCCATCGCTCCTGAGCAAGCATTCAATACACACCAACAAGCAACAGTAGGGTTTTACGCATCCGTGCGGCCCGAAGCTGGGTAAAACTGCCCGCGTGTACTGCCTCGATCCGCTCTTTGTTCAACCTCCGCCCTCACCGAATCGAAAGGGGCTCGGTCCGCCGATCCCCATAGGTGTTCGTGGATCAGTTTCCCCGACACTTGCGCCATGGCAACAAGTAATCCAACACACAAGCAAACAGAAAAAGGCAAGCGAAAAGAGAGAGAGAGAGATTGGGAAAGAGAGTGCAAATAAAACGGCAAGGGTGAAGTTGGGGAGAGGAAACCGAGAGGAAAATGGCAAATAATGTAAATGCGAGGGAGATGAGTTTGTGATGGGTACTTGGTATGTCTTGACTTGAGCGAAGACCTCCCTGGCAATGGCGCCAGAGATCCTTCTTGCTACGTCTTGAGCTTGCGCTGGTTTTCCTTGAAGAGGAAAGGGTGATGCAGCAATAGTAGCGTAAGTATTTCCCTCAGTTTTTGAGAACCAAGGTACCAATCCAGTAGGAGGCTCCTCAAAAGTCCCACGCACCTACACAAACAAACAAAGAACTCGCAACCAACGCAATAAAGGGGTTGTCAATCCCTTCACGGCCACTTGCGAAAGTGAGATCTGATAGAGATAGTATGATAAGATAAATATATTTTTCGTATTTTATATTATAGATGCAAAAGTAAAGATGCAAATAAAAGTAGATTGAAAGCAAATATGATAAAAGATAGACCCGGGGGCCATAGGTTTCACTAGAGGCTTCTCTCAAGATAGCATAAGTATTACGGTGGGTGACCAAATTACTGTCGAGCAATTGATAGAAAAGCGAATAATTATGAGATTATCTAGGCATGATCATGTATATAGGCATCACGTCCGCAACAAGTAGACCGACTCCTGCCTGCATCTACTACTATTACTCACACATCAACCGACTCCTGCCTGCATCTAGAGTATTAAGTTCATAAAGAACAGAGTAACGCATTAGGCAAGATGACATGATGTAGAGGGATACACTCATGCAATATGATATAAACCCCATCTTTTTATCCTCGATGGCAACAATACAATACGTGCCTTGCAACACTTTCTGTCACTGGGTAAGGACACCGCAAGATTGAACCCAAAGCTACGCACTTCTCCCATGGCAAGAAAGATCAATCTAGTAGGCCAAACCAAACTGATAATTCGAAGAGACTTGCGAAGATAACTCAATCATACATAAAAGAATTCAGAGGAGATTCAAATATTTCTCATAGATAAACTTGATCATAAACCAACAATTCATCGGATCTCGAGAAACACACCGCAAAGAGTTTACATCGAATAGATCTCCACAAGAGAGGGGGAGAACATTGTATTGAGATCCGAAAAGAGAGAAGAAGCCATCTAGCTAATAACTATGGACCCGAAGGTCTGTGGTAAACTACTCACAACTCATCGGAGGGGCTATGGTGTTGATGTAGAAGCCCTCCATGGTCGATTCCCCCTCCGGCGGAGCACCGGCGAAGGCTCCAAGATGGGATCTCGCGGATACAGAAGGTTACGGCGGTGGAAATTGTGTTTCGTTTTCTCCCTGGATGTTTTCGGGCTACGTAGGCTTATATAGGAGGAAGAAGTACGTCGGTGGCCGCTCGAGGGGCCCACGAGATAGGGGGGCGTGCCCAGAGGGGGTGGGCGCGCCCTCCTGTCTCGTGGCCGCCTCGGCTGCTTCTTGACTTGCACTCCAAGTCCTCTGGATCACGTTCGTTCCAAAAATCACACTCCCAAAGGTTTCATTCCGTTTGGACTCCGTTTGATATTCGTTTTCTTTGAAATACTGAAATAGGCAAAAAAAATAGCAATACGGGCTGGGCCTCCGGTTAGTAGGTTAGTCCCAAAAATGATATAAATGTGTAAAATAAAGCCCATGAACATCCAAAAGGGGTAATATAATAGCATGGAACAATCAAAAATTATAGATACGTTCGAGACGTATCAAGGGGCGCGCTAGCCCCCTTGTAGGGTGGTGTGTCTCTCCCCTTGGCCCATTAGGCCCGTAGACCTCCCGAGGGTCTCCGGAACCCCTTCCGGCGATCTGATGACTATCTGGTGCACTCCGAAACTCTTTCGGTGTCCAAATATTATCATCCTATATATCAATCTTTACCTCCAGACCATTCTAGAGCACCTCGTCATGTATGTGATCTCATTCGGAACTCTGAACAACATTCGGTCACCAAATCATATAACTCATATAACACTATATCGTCAACGAAAGTTAAGCGTGTGGACCCTACGGGTTTGAGAACTATGTAGACATGACCGAGACACCTCTCCGATCAATAACCAATATCAGAACTTGGATGCCCATATTGGTTCCTACATATTCTAGGAAGATCTTTATCGGTCGAAACGTTATGACAACATACGTAATTCGCTTTGTCTGTCCGTATGTTACTTGCCTGAGATTCGATCATCGGTATCTTCATACCTAGTTCAATCTTGTTACCGGCAAGTCTCTTTACTCATTCCGTAATACATCATCTCGTAAATAAATCCTTAGTCATTTTGCTTACAAGCTTATTATGATGTGTATTACCGAGAGGGCCTAGAGATACCTCTCCGATACTCGGAGTGACAAATCCCAATCTTGATCCATGCCAACTCAACAAACACCTTCGGAGATACCTACAGAGTATCTTTATAATCACTCAGTTATGTTGTGACTTTTGATAGCACACAAGGCATTCCTCCGATATTCAGGAGTTGCATGATCTCATGGTCGAAGGAACATGTATTTGACATTCAAGAAAGCGGTAGCAATAAACTGAATGATCATATGCTAAGCTAACGGATGGGTCTTGTCCATCACATCATTCTCATAATGATGTGATCCCATTATCAAATGACAAAACATGTCCATTGTTAGGAAACCTTAACCATCTTTGATCAACGAGCTAGTCTAGTAAGGCTTACTAGGGACACAATATTTGTATATGTATCCACACATGTATTTAAGTTTCCGATCAATACAATTCTAGCATGAATAATAAACCTTTATAATGAATAAGGAAATAAAAAATAAAAAATTTATTATTGCCTCTAGGGCATATTTCCTTTAGTCTCCCACTTGCACTAGAGTCAATAATCTAGATTACGTTGTGATGAATCTAACACCCATGGAGTCTTGGCGTTGATCATGTTTTGCTCGTCGAAGAGGCTTAGTTAACGGGTCTGCTACATTCAGATCCGTATGTATTTTGCAAATCTCTATGTATCCATCCTTGCCTTTTCACGAATGGAGTTGAAGCGTCTCTTGATGTGTTTGGTTCTCTTATGAAACATGGATTCCTTCGCCAAGGCAATTGCTCCAGTGTTGTCACAAAAGATTTTCATTGGACCCGATGCACTGGGTATTACACCCAGATCGGATATGAACTCCTTCACCCAGACTCCTTCATGCACTACTTCCGAAGCAGCTATGTACTCTGCTTCACACGTAGATCCCGCCACGACGCTTTCCTTGGAACTGCACCAACTGACAGCTCCACCATTCAATATAAATACGTATCCAGTTTGTGACTTAGAGTCATCCGGATTAGTATCAAAGCTAGCATTAGTGTAACCATTTATGACGGGCTCTTCATCACCTCCATAAACTAGAAACATATCCTTGGTCCTTTTGAGGTACTTCAGGATGTTCTTGATCGTTGTCCAGTGATCCATGATATGTCTCCAACGTATCTATAATTTTTGATTGTTCCATGCTATTATATTACCCATTTTGGATGTTTATGGGTTTTACTTTACACTTTTATATCACTTTTGGGACTAACCTACTAACCGGAGGGCCAGCCCAAATTGCTGTTTTTTTGCCTATTTGAGTGTTTTGAAGGAAAGGAATAGCAAATGGAGTCCAAACGGAATGAAACCTTTGGGAGCAATCTTTTTGGAACAAACTCAATCAAGGAGACTTGGAGTGGATGTCAAGCAGCAAACGAGGCGGCCACGTGGGTGCCCGGGGCACACTAAAGGGGTGGGTGTGCCCCCCACCCTCGTGGGCCCCTCGAGCGTCAATCGACCTACTTCTTCCTCCTATATATATATCCACGTACACCGAAAACATCCAGGAGCACCACAAAAAACTATTTCCACCGCCGCAACCTTCTGTATCCGCGAGATCCCATCTTGAAGCCTTCGCCGGCGCTCCGTCACAGGGGGGATCGACCACGGAGGGCCTCTACATCATCTCCAAGGCCTCTTCGATGAGTTGTGAGTAGTTTACCATAGACCTTCGGGTCCATAGTTATTAGCTAGATGGCTTCTTGTCTCTCTTTGAATCTCAATACAAAGTTCTCCTCGATCTTCTTGGAGATCTATTTGATGTAACTCTTTTTGCGGTGTGTTTGTCGAGATCCGATGAATTGTGGGTTTATGATCAAGTTTATCTATGAGAAATATTTGAATCTCCTCTGAATTCTTTTATGTGTGATTAGTTATCTTTGCAAGTCTCTTCAAATTATCAGTTTGGTTTGGCCTACTAGATTGATCTTTCTTGCAATGGGAGAAGTGCTTAGCTTTTGGTTCAATCTTGCGGTGTCCTTTCCCAGTGAGAGCAGGGGCAGCAAGGCATGTATGGTATTATTGCAATCAAGGATAAAAAGATGGGGTTTATATCATATTGCATGAGTTTATCCCTCTACATCATGTCATCTTTCTTAATGCATTACTCTGTTCTTCATGAACTTAATACTCTAGATGCAGGCATGAGTCGGTTGATGTGTGGAGTAATAGTAGTAGATGCAGAATTGTTTCGATCTACTTGTCACGGACGTGATGCGTATATACATGATCATGCCTAGATATTCTCATAACTATGCGCTTTTCTATCAATTGCTCGACAGTAATTTGTTCACCCACCGTAATACTTTATGCTATCTTGAGAGAAGCCACTAGTGAAACCTATGGCCCCCGGGGTCTATCTTTTATCACATAAGTTTTCCACCTACTTTTATTTGCATCTTTTATTTTCCAATATATATCACAAAAATACCAAAAATATTGATCTTATCTTATTATCTCTATCAGATCTCACTTTTGCAAGTTATCATGAAGGGATTGACAACCCGTTTATTGCGTTGGTTGCGAGGTTCTTGTTTGTTTGTGTAGGTGCGTGGGACTTTTGAGGAGCCTCCTACTGGATTGATACCTCGGTTCTCAAAAACTAAGGGAAATACTTATGCCACTTTGCTGCATTACCCTTTCCTCTTCAAGGAAAACCAATGTAGTGCTCAAGAGGTAGCAAGAAGGATTTCTGGCACCGTTGCCGGGGAGGTCTTCCTCAAGTCAAGACATACCAAGTAGCCATCACAAACTCATCTCCCTCGCATTACATTATTTGCCATTTGCCTCTCGTTTTCCTCTCCCCCACTTCACCCTTGCCGTTTTATTCGCCCTTTCTTTCTCGTTCTCCTCTCTCTTTTGCTTGCCTTTTTTGTGTGCTTGTGTGTTGGATTGTTTGTCACGATGGCGCAAGATAATACCAAATTCTGTGACTTTTCCAATATCAATAACAATGATTTCCTTAGCACTACGATTGCTCCTCTTAATGACGTTGAATCTTGTGAAATCAATGCTGCTTTGTTGAATCTTGTTATGAAAGATCAATTCTCTGGCCTTCCTAGTGAAGATGCCGCTACTCATCTAAATAACTTTGTTGATTTGTGTGATATGCAAAATAAGAAAGATACGGATAATGATATTGTTAAATTGAAGTTATTTCCATTTTCACTTAGAGATCGTGCTAAAACTTGGTTTTCGTCTTTGCCTAAGAATAGTATTGATTCATGGAATAAGTGCAAAGATGCTTTTATCTCTAAGTATTTTCCTCCCGCTAAGATCATCTCTCTTAGGAACGATATTATGAATTTTAAACAACTTGATCATGAGCATGTTGCCCAATCTTGGGAAAGAATGAAATTAATGATTCGCAATTGCCCTACTCATGGTTTGAACTTATGGATGATCATACAAAAATTTATGCCGGATTGAATTTTGCTTCTAGAAATCTTTTAGATTCGGCCGCGGGAGGCACTTTTATGGAAATCACCTTAGGAGAAGCTACTAAACTCCTTGATAACATTATGGCTAATTATTCTCAATGGCACACTGAAAGATCTACTAGTAAAAAAGTGCATGCTATAGAAGAAATTAATGTTTTGAGTGGAAAGATGGATGAACTTATGAAATTGTTTGCTACTAAGGGTGCTCCTATTGATCCTAATGATATGCCTTTGTCTACTTTGATTGAGAATAATAGTGAATCTATGGATGTGAATTTTGTTGGTAGGAATAATTTTGGTAATAATGCTTATAGAGGAAACTTTAATCCTAGACCGTTCCCTAGTAATTCCTCTAATAATTATGGTAATTCCTACAACAACTCTTATGGAAATTTTAATAAGATGCCCTCTGATTTTGAGAATAGCGTTAAAGAATTTATGATCTCTCAAAAGAATTTTAATACTTTGCTTGAAGGAAAATTGCTTAAAGTTGATGATTTGGCTAGGAATGTTGATAGGCTTTTGCTTGATGTTGATTCTTGGAAACTTAGATCTATTTCACCTAAGCATTATATCAATGAGTCTCTCAAAGCCATGAGAATTTCCATTGATGAGTGCAAAGAAAGAACTTCTAGGTTACGTGCTAAGAAAGATTGCTTTGTAAAAGCGTGTTCTTCTAGTTTCCATGAAAATAATGATGAAGATCTGAAAGTTATTGATGTATCCCCTATTAAATCCTTATTTTGCAATATGAATCTTGATAATGATGGGACTGGAGATGATTAAACTTTAGTTTAAAGGTGTCCCAATAATTCGGAGTTTTTAGATCTTGATGCTAAATTTGGTAAAAGTGGGATTGAAGAGGTCAAGACTTTAAATAGCATTGAAACCACTATCTTGGATTTCAAGGAATTTAATTATGATAATTGTTCTTTAATAGATTGTATTTCCTTGTTGCAATCTGTGTTGAATTCTCCTCATGCTTATAGTCAAAATAAAGCTTTTATCGAACATATTGTTGATGCCTTGATGCAATCTTATGAGGAAAAACTTAATTTGGAAGTTTCTATACCTATAAAACTTTATGATGAGTGGGAACCTACTATAAAGATAAAATTAAAGATCATGAGTGCTATGCTTTATGTGATTTGGGTGCTAGTGTTTCCACTATTCCGAAAACTTTATGTGATGTTCTAGGTTTCCATGATTTTGATGATTGCTCTTTAAACTTTCACCTTGCGGATTCGACCATTAAGAAACCTATGGGAAGGATCAATGATGTTCTTATTATTGCAAATAGGAATTATGTGCCCGTAGATTTTATCGTTCTTGATATAGATTGCAATCTTTCATGTCCTATTATTCTTGGTAGACCTTTCCTTAGAACGATTGGTTCAAATATTGATATGAAGCAAGGGAATATTAGATTCCAATTTCCATTAAGGAAAGGCATGGAACACTTTCCAAAAAATAAAGTTAAATTACCTTATGAATCTATCATGCAAGCTACTTATGAATTGAATGCCAAAGATGGCAATACTTAGATCTATTCTCGCTTTTATGCCTAGCTAGGGGCGTTAAACAATAGCGCTAGTTGGGAGGCAACCCAATTTTATTTTTTGTTTCTTAATTTTTGCTTCTGTTTAGTAATAAATTTTTCATCTAGATTCTGTTTATATGTGTTTTTATGTTTTAGTTAGTGTTTGTGCCAAGTAGCACCTATAGGATAACCTACGGTGATAGTTAATTTGATTCTGCTGAAAAACAGAAACTTTGTGCGCATGAAAATAATTTTAGTAATTCACAGAAACGTGTTTTGCATTGATTTCTTTTGGTGTAGATCAATATACAAATTTCCCAGGACTTCCTATTTTCGTAATAGTTTTAGAGTTCCATAAGTATTCGAAAGTTATAGATTGCTACAGACTTTTCTGTTTTTGACAGATTCTGTTTTTCGTGTGTTGTTTGCTTATTTTGACGCATCTATGGCTAGTATCGGGGGGTATGAACCATAGATAAGTTGGAATACAGTAGGTTTAACACCAATATAAATAAATAATGAGTTCATTAAAGTACCTTATGTGGTGGGTTTTCTTTCTTCCACTAACGGAGCTTATGAGATTTCCTGTTGAGTTTTGTGTTGTGAAGTTTTCAAATTTTGGGTAAAGATTTGATGGACTATGGAATAAGGATTGGCAAGAGACTAAGCTTGGGGATGCCCATGGAACCCCAAGATATTCAAGGACAACCAAAAGCCTAAGCTTGGGGATGCCCCGGATGTCATCCCCTCTTTTGTCTTCGTCTATCGGTAACTTTACTTGGAGCTATATTTTTATTCGCCACATGATATGTGTTTTGCTTGGAGCATCATGTATGATATGAGTATTTGCTTTTTAGATTACCTCAATCATCCTTGCTGTACACACCTTTTGGGAGAAATCCACATGATTTGGAATTTATTAGAATACTCTATGTGCTTCACTTATATCTTTTGAGCTAGATAGTTTTGCTCTATGTGTTTCACTTATATTTTCGAGATCACGGCGGTGGCTTTATTTTGAAGAAATTGTTAATCTCTCATGCCTCACTTATATTATGTTGAGAGTCTTTTAGAACAACATGGTATTTTCTATGGTTATAAATTTGGTCCTAGAATGATGAGCATCCAGGTTGGGTATAATAAAAACTATCATAGAAAGTGCATTAAACACTATGATCAATTTGATGCTTGATAATTGTTTTGAGATATAAAGATGGTAATGTTAGAGTCGTGCTAGTTGGGTAATTATGAAATTGAGAAATACTTGTGTTGAAGTTGGCAAGTCCCGTAGCATGCACGTATGGTAAAAGTTGTGTGACAAATTTGTTGCATGGGGTGCTCTTTTAATTGTCTTCCTTATGAGTGGAGGTCGGGATCGCGTGATGGTTAACTCCTACCAACCCTTACCCTAGGAGCATGCGTAGTAGTACTTTGCTTCGAGGGCAAGTAGACTTTTGCAATAAGTATATGAGTTCTTTATGACTAATGTGAGTCCATTGATATACGCACACTCACCCTTCCACTTTGCTAGCCTCTATTATGCCGCGCAACTTTCGCCGGTATCACGCACCCATTATTTACCTTGCTCAAAACAGCCACCATACCTACCTATTAGGGCATTTCCATAGCCATTCCGAGATATATTGCCATTCAACTCTCCACCGTTTCGTTTATTATGACACGCTCCATCATTGTCATATTGCTCTTTGCATGATCATGTAGTTGACATCGTATTTGTGGCAAGGCCACCTTCATAATTTTTCATACATGTCACTCTTGATTCATTAAATATCCCGGTACACCACCGGAGGCATTCACATAGAGTCATATTTTGTTCTAAGTATTGAGTTGTAATTTTTGAGTTGTAAATCAATAAAAGTGTGATGATCTTCATTATTAGAGCATTGTCCCAAGTGAGGAAAGGATGATGAAGACTATGATTCTCCCACAAGACGGGATGAGACTTCAGACTTTATAAAAAAAAGAGGCCAAAGAAGCCCATATAAAAAAAGAGTCCAAAGAAGCCCACCAAAAAAATGAGAGAAAAGAGAGAAGGGGCAATGCTACTATCTCTTTTCCACACTTGTGCTTCAAAATAGCACCATGATCTTCATGATAGAGAGTCTCCTATGTCCTCACTTTCATATACCAGTGGCATTTTTTCATTATAGAACTTGGCTTGTATATTCCAATGATGGGCTTCCTCAAAATGCCCTGGGTCTTCGTGAGCAAGCAAGTTGGATGCACACCCACTTAGTTTCTTTTGTTGAGCTTTCATACATTTATAGCTCTAGTGCATCCGTTGCATGGCAATCCCTACTCACTCACATTGATATCTATTAATGGGCATCTCCATAGCCTGTTGATACGCCTAGTTGATGTGAGACTATCTTCTCCCCTTTTGTCTTCACAACCACCACCATATATCACATATAGTGCTATGTGCATGGCTTGCGCTCATGTATTGTGTAAGAGTTGAAAAAGCTGAAGCGCGTTAAAAAGTATGAACCAATTGCTTGGCTAAAACCGGGGTTATGCATGATGAGAGTATTTTGTGTGATGAAAATGAAGCATGGCCTAACTATATGATTTTGTACGGATGAGCTTTCTTTGGCTACGCTATTTTGATAAGACATGATTATTTGTTAGTATGCTTCAAGTATTACTATTTTTATGTTTTATAAGCTTTTATCTTGAATCATTTGGATCTGAACAATCAGGTCACAAAAAAGAAAATTACATTAAGAATTATGCTAGGTAGCATTCCACATCAAAAATTCTGTTTTTATCATTTACCTACTCGAGGACGAGCAGGAATTAAGCTTGGGGATGCTTCATACGTCTCCAACGTATCTATAATTTTTGATTGTTCCATGCTATTATGTTACCCGTTTTGGATGTTTATGGGCTTTACTTTACACTTTTATATCATTTTTGGGACTAACCTACTAACCGGAGGCCCAGCCCGAATTGCTATTTTTTTTGCCTATTTTCAGTGTTTCGAAGGAAAGGAATATCAAACGGAGTCCAAACGGAATGAAACCTTCGGGAGCGATCTTTTTGGAACAAACGCTGTCCAGGAGACTTGGAGTGGACATCAAGCAGCGAACAAGGCGGCCACGAGGGTGCCCGGTGCGCCCTAAGGGGGTGGGCGCGCCCCCACCCTCGTGGGCCCCTCGAGCATCAACCGACCTACTTCTTTCTCCTATATATATCCACGTACCCGGAAAACATCCAGGAGCACCACAAAAAACTATTTCCACCGCCGCAACCTTCTGTATCCGCGAGATCCCATCTTGAAGCCTTCGCCGACGCTCCGCCAGAGGGGGAATCGACCATGGAGGGCCTCTACATCATCTCCAAGGCCTCTCCGATGAGTTGTGAGTAGTTTACCACAGACCTTCGGGTCCATAGTTATTAGCTAGATGGCTTCTTGTCTCTCTTTGAATATCAATACAAAGTTCTCCTCGATCTTCTTGGAGATCTATTTGATGTAACTCTTTTTGCGGTGTGTTTGTCGAGATCCGATGAATTGTGGGTTTATGATCAAGTTTATCTATGAGAAATATTTGAATCTCCTCTGAATTCTTTTATGTGTGATTAGTTATCTTTGCAAGTCTCTTCGAATTATCAGTTTGGTTTGGCCTACTAGATTGATCTTTCTTGCAATGGGAGAAGTGATTAGCTTTGGGTTCAATCTTGCAGTGTCCTTTCACTGTGACAGCAGGGTCAGCAAGGCATGTATTATATTGTTGCCATCGAGGATAAAAATATGGGGTTTATATCATATTGCATGATTTTATCCCTCTACATCATGTCATCTTCCATAATGCGTTACTCTGTTCTTCATGAACTTAATACTCTAGATGCAGGTAGGAGTCGGTCGATGTGTGGAGTAATAGTAGTAGATGAATAATTGTTTCAATCTACTTGTCACGGATGTGATGCCTATATACATGATCATCCCTAGATATTCTCATAACTATGCGCTTTTCTATCAATTGCTCGACAGTAATTTGTTCACCCACCGTAATACTTTATGCTATCTTGAGAGAAGCCACTAGTGAAACCTATGGCCCCCGAGTCTATATTTTATCATATAAGTTTTCCATCTACTTTTATTTGCATCTTTTATTTTCCAATCTATATCATAAAAATACCAAAAATATTGATCTTATCTTATTATCTCTATCAGATCTCACTTTTGCAAGTTACCGTGAAGGGATTGACAACCCCTTTATTGCGTTAGTTGCGAGGTTCTTGTTTGTTTGTGTAGGTGCGTGGGACTTTTGAGGAGCCTCCTACTGGATTGATACCTTGGTTCTCAAAAACTGAGGGAAATACTTACGCTACTTTGCTGCATCACCCTTTTCTCTTCAAGGAAAACGAATGTAGTGCTCAAGAGGTAGCAATCCACTCCTGGATTACTTTGGTACCTCCCTGCCAAACTTATGGCAAGGCACACATCAGGTCGGGTACACATCATAACATACATGATAGAGCCTATGGCTGAGGCATAGGGAATGACTTTCAGTCTCTGTCTATCTTCTACAGTGGGCGGGCTTTGAGTCTGACTCAATTTCACACCTTGTAACACATGCAAGAACCCTTTCTTTGACTGATCCATTTTGAACTTCTTCAAACTTTGTCAAGGTATGTGCTTTGTGAAAGTCGTATTAAGCGTCTCGATCTATCCCTATAGATCTTGATGCCCAATATATAAGCAACTTCATTGAGGTCTTTCACTGAAAAATTCTTATTCAAGTATGCTTTTATGCTATCCAGAAATTCTATATCATTTCCAATCAACAATATGTCATCCACATGTAATATAAAAAATTCTACAAAGCTCCCACTCACTTTCTTGTAAATACATGCTTCACTGTAAGTCTATATAAAACTATATGCTGTGATCACCTCATCAAAGAGTATATTCCAACTCCGAGATCCTTGCACCAGTCCATAGATGGATCGCTGGAGCTTGCACACTTTGTTAGCACCTTTAGGATCAACAAAACCTTTTGGTTGCATCATATACAACTCTTCTTTAAGAAATCCATTAAGGAATGCAGTTTTGACGTCCATTTGCCAGATTTCATAATCATAAAATGCAACAATTGCTAACATGATTCGAACAGACTTAAGCATCGCTACAGGTGAGAAAGTCTCATCATAGTCAACCCCTTGAACTTGTCGAAAACCTTTTGCGACAAGTCGATCTTTGCAGACAGTAACATTACCATCAGCGTCAATCTTCTTCTTGAAGATCCATTTATTCTCTATGGCTTGCTGATCATCAGGCAAGTCACCAAAGTCCATAGTTTGTTCTCATACATGGATCCTATCTCAAATTTCATGTCCTCAAGCCATCTGCTAGAATTTGGGCTCATCATAGCTTCTTCATAGTTCGTAGGTTCGCCTTGCTCTAGTAACATGACTTCTAGGACAGTATTACCATACCACTCTGGTGCGGAACATGTTCTGGTTGACCTACGAAGTTCAGTAGTAACTTGATCTGGAGTTTCATGATCATCATCATTAGCTTCCTCTCTAGTTGGTGCGGGCATCACGGGAATGGTTTTCTGTGATGTGCTACTTTCCAATTTGAGAGAAGGTATAATAACCTCATCAAGTTCTACTTTCCTCCCACTCACTTCTTTCGAGAGAAACTCCTTCTCTAGAAAGGACCCATTCTTAGCAACAAAGATCTTGCCTTCGGATCTGTGGTAGAAGGTCACTATTGTAGGATGCAGCTAACGCAACACTACGATTAGAGACCCTTTGACGAAACTGTGTGCGATGCATTAATGGCAAATGGTGATGTAAAAAACTGTCAAACAAGATGCAAAACGTTTGTGATGAAGGATACATCAAACATGCTTCAGTTTTTAGTTGCGTGTGTGATGTGGGCATACAGTTTAGTTCAATTAACTGTTTGCGATGAGGTAGAACAAAAGAAAAAGGTAGCCAGATGAAGGCGTGTGCGATATACGACATACAGTTCACTCGGATAAACTGTTTGTGATGAGGTGGAACAACAGAAACGGGCAGCCAGATGAAGGTGTGTGTGATATACGGCATACAGTTGACTCGGATGAACTGTTTGTGATTAGGCAACACAAAAGAAATGGTCAGCCAGATCAAGGTGTGTGCGATATACGACATATGGTTCACTCAGATGAACTGTTTTTGATTAGGAAACGCAATAGAAACGGTTTAGCCAGATCAAGGTGTGTGCAATGGAGGGCATACAATTCATTTCGATAAACTGTTTGTGTTGAGCCAAGAGAACAGAAACATTTCACATAAACAAGATGTGTGTCATACGCGACAAACATCCAATTACATAGGTGGCTAGTACACACATGACATTTCCACACACCAAAGTAAACTATTACATGCATAATTAACTAGGATAAATGATCATCTGATCATAATCTACTTCTTGTGCTAGCTCGATGTTCCTTCTATGCTAAGTTTCCATTAATTGATCGTGTTTTATGAACACGCCACCATTTCCCGCCATTTCCTCACCGATTTCCCGCCACCCAGCGATATTGCACATAAATCTAGGCGGCGCGCGATGCGCGGAGGCAACAAGCACAACTTGTAGCACATCCACCTTTTCCAAGCATGCCAACCCACCAAAGCACCGCCTCTACCATCAATCTCGTCGACGAGGAAAACAAGAAGGTGCCATGACCCATCGAGGCCGAGGCGCTCCCCGGCAATGCGATGGACGATGCCGTGATGCGCATCACGACCAGGGTTGAGCAGACCCTTGGCGCATGGCGTTTCAGCACCACGGATCAAGATAGGCATGTCAACACCAAGAGGTTGAATCTCGCCGCACACCATGATCGATGGCGCGCTGCAGAGCAATCTAGGCACGTCAGCGCCGATAGGCTTTGGCTTGCCACATAGCTCGACCGTTGGAGCGCTGCAGAGCGAGAGGCGCGGTGCGCCGCACAGCAAGGGCGGATCCATCGACGCTTGCCTGCTGGCAACAGGGCGTCGCAGCTGGGTACACGTCCCGTCAGTACCCCCATTCCTCACCAGGAGTGGGCAGAGGCCCTCTGCACCATACTTGCACCAGAGGCCGGCCGCGTTGTACTTGCACTGGACGCCCGCCACGTCGTTCGCGTGGGTAGTGCCATTTCGCCTTGTCTGTGGCCCGCTCGATGCCAATGCGCTGGTTGGTAGGCTCGACCGCCTCGTTGGCCCAGGTGTCCACCTAGGCGCAGTAGAGGAACATGGCGTCGCATCCTCGAGCTGGTGATCTCCAATGAAATAGCCAACTTGGAGCTCGAGATCGCGCCCCAGATGTACTGCAAGCGTGTCGACCACTTGGACGAACGCGTGCACGAGTTCACGCAGAGCCAAGAGCTACCATAGGCAAGGGCTGCTGGTTATCGTCTCATGGACGTATTTTATTTTGTTGAGTCATTTTGACGTGGATCGCTATGTATTCACAGCAATCATAATATTGCTCCGTTTCAATGTGTGTACTCTGTTTTCCATTCTTATATGTTCTGTTTCAATGTGTGTACATATGCTTTCCATTTTGTATATGTGGATGATAACAACTAGATACAAATTAGTATAAAAAACATATAGAAAATGGAATTCATAATATATATTAATTGTTCATTAGTTCATCGCAGAATATATATATATATATATAATAGCATCACATATACGTGATGATACTTACCTACTAGGTACAATGCATAAAATTGAAAATGAACAATACTAAAACTAATAATCCCTCCTGGGGGCAGTATTCCGGCAGTCCCTTGCCAGAAGCTCCCTGGTGCACGGCGTCTTCCCAGTGCGGAGGCAGTACTTCACCTCCTCCGCCTCGCAGTGCTTGACGTACCAATCTGCCTCTTGCTGGCGGACGAGCGTGTTGGATTTGGGGCTCCGCAGACCCAAGATAGATTCAAACTCTGCCCCATCTGCCAACTCAACAATCTCACGGTCTAGCTCGATGAACTAGAAGGAAATGGTACAAGGCAGTTTACCCAAGTTCGGGCCACCTTGCGGTGTAAAACCCTACTCCTGCTTTGTGGTGGATTAGCCTCGAGGTGGGCTGAGGATGAACTAGTACAGTGGAGGAACAACCTCAGGAGGTGTGTTCTTGTGCTTGGGTGAGCTAGTGAGGGTGAGGATCGACTGAATCCGGATCCCCCTCTATGGTGGTGGCTAGGCTATATTTATAGTAGCCTTGGTCCTCTTCCCAAATGAAGGCGGGAAGGGATCCCACAACGACCAAATTCAAAGGGAGACAACTAGTACATCTTATCCTGACGAAAGGTGGCCTTCGCCTGCAAAGCTTCTGGTCGTGACGCCGTGGTTGGCTCGGCGATGACCTCCGTCTTGTAGTTCTGGCGGTCTTGGTCTTGTTGCATGGAAATGGAAACCTTTGGTTGATGCCTCGGGACTCCGTGCCTGCGCTTGCCTCTTTAGCACCAAAGAGGAAACCTGTTGTACTGTGCCCACTGGTGCACGCCTGGCCTGGGTCGTCATGGCTTGTGTCATCTGAATCTCACGAGGTGAGGCCCTGCATAGAAATCTCTGCTCCTCAAGAGCCAGCCTAAGGAGGCAGCCCCTTTTGGAGGTCTTGGCGTCGTTCGCCTCGTGAAGCTTGGCCCCTCGTGAGGGTCTTGTGTTGTTGGTGCTGAAGATGGGCCATACCAGGCTGTCGATGAAGCCATGTGGTGGGCCGTAGGCAGGCAAGTTGGGTACCCCGGTTCCCAAAAAGCCGATAGTAGCCCCCGAGCCCAAGGCGTGTTCCGACTTGGCTTCGAGGCAAAGCCTAAGGGCAAGGGCGGAGCACCGCGGGCCCCAACCGCCTGCAGACCCAGTCGACACATGGTGCTTGATGGGACGTGGGCGTCTACACTTCCCCATGCTGCCTCGGCAATCATTCGACTTGACAAGAGCATGCTACATGCAAAAGGATCATCATTACTGGGGATCATGGAGGCTGGCGGTTGGCCTCCCCTGGCTATAAATGAGGGGAGGGGCGGAGCCCCCCTGCTCATCTCCATCTTCTCACTGCCTGTTCTTCCTTCTTCTTCTTTGCCTCGCCGTCTTGCCGAAGTGTCCATGGCGCCGATCAGGAGGTTTTCCGCGGCGGAGAAGGGAAAATCTCCTCGGGAGGAGGTCGGGCCACTTCCCTCGAGGAAAAGGCTTGGCCGCTCCGGCAATGCTAGCGAGGGGAAGGAGGTGATGCGACCTTGGTATGAGCGAGCTCCGCCGGGCTTCCCGATCCCCATGTGCACCCGCCTGCAGAGCCCTGCGCACGGGGGCGTCACCCAGCATTGTGAGGGCCTGGACCGCGGAGGTGGACAAGCGGTGGTTGTGCGTCCACCCAGCTCGCACACCCATGCTGAAGGTATGACGCGCGAGTTCGTGGTGTGGCGGCAATGCTGCCGCACACATGGATCTGATTCCCACGGTTCATTGCGAAGGAGATACCGCCAAGGGGACTTGCCGAGCTGTCGCTGCAACATGCCGGGTGCGGCTGCCATCCTTCCGAAGATGAGGTCGAGGTCGTCCCCCGAGGTGACGTATTCATGACTCGAGGGTGGGGCGAGATCGCCCGCGCCTGCTACCCGGAGGGGGCTCTCGCCATCCACTTCGAATATGACGGGGCCTCGACGCTTTTCTTCAAGGTGTTTGGCCAGGACGGACGATGCCTGGATTACCACCCCGGAAGAGGCGACCCACGCGGCGCGGCCACGGACACTGAACTTGCCCTTGGCCTTGCCAACAGCTCCTCCAGCAGCAGCATGACTCCTCGGAATCTAGTGATTCTCCGAAATCCACCAACGACGATAGCCACGAGCCGCCGAGCTTTCGCCGCTCCTGGAGCGCAGCAGCGGCGTCCACCCAGCGTCGTCGGTGATGCCATGTGGTCGGGGCTCTTCCAGGTCCTCTTCTTTTGTTTTCCCTGTGTGGAATCATGACGGGCATTGTGGGGGCATGTAAGAAACTGTAATACTTTTGCCTTAATGTTATTATTCCCAGTTTGGTGTTTTAATTGTGTATCACGCTTTGGCATGACGCTTCTTTTCGTTCTCCTGGTCGCTTAGTGCTCTACTCCGACAGGACCCAGTCCCCAGGCATGCTTTAGCCGTTGCTGGTATGCCAGGTCGCAATGCCGTGGTCAAGGCCAGGAGGTGAGCGGCCCGAGGTACGGTAAGAGCCCTTGAGGCGCGATGCTCAGGAGGTCCCCTTTAGCGCACAAGCAGCTCCCTGAAGGCCGAAAAGGGAAACTGCACTGCCCTAGCGAGATTGCGAGAGTCGAAATACTGGGTCGTGAGGTTCATGCCGATATGTATGGGGTGACTTATCTTGGCAAGCCCGCGGTGATTCCCTTGCGCGACGTCTGACTATGTCCTGTTGGTGGTGCTTTTTGGCGGGGCTCACGCCAGCCTCCCTTTTTCTTGCTCATCTAGATGCTCTACATCCTCGGGTCCCGGCCCTTGAGCGAGGCTCGGTCGCTGCTAGTATGCCAGGTCGCGATGCTGTGGTCAAGGCCAGGGGCGAGGGCTCGAGAGCCAGTGAGAGACCCTGAGGTGCTATGCTCAGGAGCCCCCCTTTAATGTGCAAGCAAATTGCATGAAAAAGGAGTGCCCGACGGGGCCGCTCATATTCTGGTTCCGAGGTTCCTGCGAGTTAGTCGGAGAGAGAGACCATAACACATAGCCGCGCTTGCCGTCTGATACGTCCATTTTGCATCATGCTTTTATTTCAATATTTATTGTACTATGGGCTGTTATTACACATTATATCTCAATACTTATTGCTATTCTTCCTTATTTTACAAGGTTTACCGTGAAGAGGGGGAATGCCGGCAACTGGAATTCTGGCTGGAAAAGGAGCAAACATTGGAAACCTATTCTGCACTGCTCCAAAAATCCTGAAACTCCATGAAACATGTTTTTGGAATCAATAAGAATTATTGAGCGGAAGAAATACATCAGGGGGCCCACACCCTGGCCAGGAGGGTGGGGGGCGCGCCCACCCCTACTGGACGCGCCCCTATCTCCTGGGCCCCCTGGTGGCCCCCCGGTGTCTATCTTTTGCTATATGAGGGCTTCTACCCTAGAAAAAATTGTGGGCAAGCTTACGGGACGAAACTCCGCCGCCACGAGGTGGAACCTTGGCGGAACCAATCTAGAGCTTCGGCAGAGCTGTTCTGCCGGTGACACTTCCCTCCGGGAGGGGGAAATCATCATCATCACCAATGATCCTCTCATCGGGAGGGGTTTAATCTCCATCAACATCTTCACCAGCACCATCTCCTCTCAAAACCCTAGTTCATCTCTTGTATCCAATCTTGTATCAAAACCACAAATTGGTACCTGTGGGTTGCTAGTAGTGTTGATTACTCCTTGTAGTTGATGCTAATTGGTTTACTTGGTGGAAGATCATATGTTCAGATCCTTAATGCATATTATTACTCCTCTGATTATGAATATGAATATGCTTTGTGAGTAGTTACGTTTTTTCCTGAGGACATGGGGGAAGTCTTGCTATTAGTAGTCATGTGAATTTGGTATTCGTTCGATATTTTGATGAGATGTATGTTGTCTTTTCCTCTAGTGGTGTTATGTGAACGTCGACTACATGACACTTCACCATTATTTGGGCCTAGAGGAAGGCATTGGGAAGTAATAAGTAGATGATGGGTTGCTAGAGTGACAGAAGCTTAAACCCTAGTTTATGCGTTGCTTCGTTAGGGGCTGATTTGGATCCATATGTTTAATGTTGTGGTTAGGTTTACCTTAATACTTCTTTTGTAGTTGCGGACGCTTGCAATAGGGGTTAATCATAAGTGGGATGCTTTTCCAAGTAAGGGAAGTACCCAAGCACCGGTCCACCCACATATCAAATTATCAAAGTACCGAACGCGAATCAAATGAACGTGATGAAAACTAGCTTGATGATAATTCCCATGTGTCCTCGGGAGCTCCTTCCTCATTATAAGAAATTGTCTAGGCTTATCCTTTGCTACATAAAGGATTGGGCCACCTTGCTGCACTTTATTTACTTTCATTGCTTGTTACTCGTTACAATTTATCTTATCACAAAACTATCTATTACCTACAATTTCAGTGCCTGCACAGAAAACCTTACTGAAAACCGCTTATCATTTCCTTCTGCTCCTCGTTGGGTTTGACACTCTTACTTATCAAAAGGACTACGATAGATCCCCTACACTTGTGGGTCATCAAGACTCTTTTCTGGCACCGTTGCGGGGGAGTGTAGCGCTTTTGGTGAGTGGAACTTGGTAAGGAAACATTTATATAGTGTGCTGAAATTTTCTCTTACTTGTCACTATGGAAACTAATCCTTTGAGGGGCTTGTTCAGGGTATCTTCACCCCGACCAGAAGAGAAAAGAGTTGCTCCTGAACCTACTGAAATTTTTGAAAATATTTACTTTGAGATTCCTTCGGGTATGATAGAGAAACCGCTAGCTAATCCATTTACAGGAGATGGAACATTGCATCCCAATTTACACCTTATCTTTGTGGATGAAGTTTGTGGATTATTTAAGCTTGCAGGTATTCCCGGTGATGCTGTCAAAAGGAAGGTCTTCCCTTTATCTTTGAAGGGAGATGCATTGACATGGTATAGGTTATGCGATGATACGAGATTTTGGAATTATAAACGATTGAAGATGGAATTTCACCAGAAGTTTTACCCTATGCATCTTGTTCATCGTGATCGTAATTACATATATAATTTCTGGCCTCGCGAAGGAGAAAGCATCGCTCAAGCTTGGGAGAGGCTTAAGTCAATGTTATATTCATGCCCCAATCATGAGCTCTCCCGGGAAATGATTATTCAAAATTTTTATGCTCGGCTTTCTCTCAATGATCGCAACCTGCTCGATACTTCCTATGCTGGTTCTTATATGCTGAAGACTATTGATTTCAAATGGGACTTATTGGAAAGAATTAAACGCAACTCTGAAGATTGGGGTTTCGACGATGGTAAGGAGTCAGGTATGACACCTAAGTACGATTGTGTTAAATCTTTTATGGATACCGATGCTTTTCGTGGATTTAGAGCTAAATATGGACTTGACTCTGAGATAGTAGCTTCTTTCTGTGAATCTTGTGCTACTCACGTTGATCTCCCTAAAGAGAAATGGTTTAAATATAGTCCTCCCATTGAAGTGAAAGTAGTTGCACGTATTACTGTTAAAGAAAAGACTATCACCTATAGTGATCCTATTGTTCCTACTACTTATGTTGAGAAACCTCCTTTCCCTGTTAGGATAAAGGATCATGCTAAAACTTCAACTGTTGTTCATAAGAGTAATACTAGGACTTATACACCTCTTGAGAAAATCAAAGTTGAACCTAGTATTGCTATGGTTAAAGATCTCTTGGATGATGATTTAGATGGGCATGTTATTTATTTCTGTGGTGAGACTGCTAATATTGCTAGACCAGATACTAAGATACATAGACCTATCGTAGGCATGCATGTTATTTCTGTTAAAATAGGAGATCATTGTTATCATGGCTTATGTGATATGGGTGCTAGTGCTAGTGCAACACCCTGTGATTTATATAAATAAATTATGCACAAAATTGCACCCGTTGAATTAGAAGACATTGATGTTACTATTAAGCTTGCTAATAGGGATACCATTAAACCAGTCGGGATAGTTAGAGATGTTGAAGTCTTGTGTGGGAAGGTTAAATACCCTGCTGATTTTCTTGTTCTTGGTTCCCCACAAGATGATTTTTCTCCCATTATTTTTGGTAGACCCTTCTTGAATAATGTTAAAGCTAAGATTGACTGTGAAAAGGATATTGTTGAAATTGGCTTGGGGGATATGAAACATGAGTTTAATTTTGCTAAATTTCGTAGACAACCCCGTGATAGAGAATCACCTAGTAAGGATGAGATTATTGGTCTTGCTTCTATTGTCGTGCCTCCTACTGATCCGTTAGAACAATATTTGCTAGACCATGAAAATGATATGTTTATGAAGGAAAGAAGGGAAATAGATGAAGTGTTCCTTAAACAGGAACCTATGCTGAAACATAACCTTCCTGTTGAAATTCTTGGGGATCCCCCTCCACCCAAGGGTGATCCCGTGTTTGAACTCAAACCATTACCTGATAATCTTAAGTATGCTTATCTTGATGAGAAGAAAATATATCCTATTATTATTAGTGCTAACCTTTCAGAGCAAGAAGAAGAAAGATTATTGAAAACTCTGAAGAAGCACATAATTGCTATTGGATATACTCTGGATGATCTTAAGGGCATTAGTCCCGTGTTATGCCAACACAAAATTACAGTGGAGAAAGATGCCAAACCAATTAGAGATCCTCAACGACGACTGAATCCCAAGATGAAAGAAGTGGTAAGAAAGGAGATACTAAAGCTCCTTGAAGCAGGTATAATTTATCCCGTTGCTGATAGTGAATGGGTAAGTCCTGTCCATTATGTTCCTAAAAAGGGAGGTATTACCGTTGTTCCTAATGATAAAGATGAATTGATCCCGCAAAGAATTATTACAGGTTATAGGATGGTAATTGATTTCCATAAATTAAATAAAGCTACTAAGAAAGATCATTACCCTTTACCTTTTATTGATCAAATGCTAGAAAGACTATCCAAACACACACATTTCTGCTTTCTAGATGGTTATTCTGGTTTCTCTCAAATACCTGTGTCAGCGGGGAATCAATCTAAAACTACTTTTACTTGCCCTTTCGGTACTTTTGCTTATAGACGTATGCCTTTTGGTTTATGTAATGCACCTGCTACCTTTCAAAGATGCATGATGTCTATATTCTCTGACTTTTGTGAAAAGATTTGTGAGGTGTTCATGGATGATTTCTCCGTCTATGGATCCTCTTTTGATGATTACTTGAGCAACCTTGATCGAGTTTTGCAGAGATGTGAAGACACTAGCCTCATGTTGAATTGGGAAAAGTGCCACTTTATGGTTAATGAAGGCATTGCATTGGGGCATAAGATCTGTGAGAGAGGTATTGAAGTTGACAAAGCTAAAGTTGATGCTATTGAAAAGATGCCATGTCCCAAGGACATAAAAGGTATAAGAAAAGTTTCCTTGGTCATGCCGGTTTTTATAGGAGGTTCATTAAGGACTTTTCTAAAATCTCTAGGCCTCTGACTAATTTATTGCAAAAAGATATTCCTTTTGTCTTTGATGATGATTGTGCAGAAGCATTTGAAACACTTAAGAAAGCTTTGATCACTGCACCTATTGTTCAGCCACCTGATTGGAATTTACCTTTTGAAATTATGTATGATGCTAGTGATTATGCTGTAGGTGCTATTCTAGGGCAAAGAGTTGATAAGAAATTGAATGTTATCCAGTATGCTAGTAAGACTCTTGATACTGCCCATAGAAATTATGCTACTACTGAAAAAGAATTCTTAGCAGTTGTGTTTGCATGTGATAAGTTTAGACCTTATATTGTTGATTCCAAAGTTACTATTCACATTGATCATGCTGCTATTAAATATCTTATGGAAAAGAAAGATGCCAAGCCTAGACTCATTAGATGGGTTCTCTTGCTCCAAGAATTTGATTTGCATATTATATTGATAGAAAGGGAGCTGAGAACCCCGTTGCAGATAACTTGTCTAGGTTAGAGAATGTTCTTGATGACCCACTGCCTATTGATGATAGCTTTCCTGATGAACAATTAGCGGTCATTAATGCTTCTCGTACTGCTCCTTGGTATGCTGATTATGCTAATTACATTATTGCTAAGTTTATACTACCTAGTTTCACATACCAGCAAAAGAAAAAGTTCTTTTATGATTTAAGACATTACTTCTAGGATGACCCACACCTTTATAAAGAAGGAGTAGATGGTGTTATTAGACGTTGTGTGCCTGAGCATGAACAAGAATAGATCCTACGGAAGTGTCACTCTAAATCCTATGGAGGACACCACGCTGGAGATAGAACTGCACATAAGGTATTGCAATCTGGTTTTTATTGGCCTACTCTCTTCAAAGATGCTCGTAAGTTTGTCTTATCTTGTGATGAATGTCAAAGAATTGGTAATATTAGTAGACGTCAAGAAATGACTATGAACTATTCTCTTGTTATCGAACCGTTTGATGTTTGGGGCTTTGATTATATGGGACCTTTTCCTGCCTCTAATGGTTACACACATATTTTAGTTGCTATTGATTACGTTACTAAGTGGGTAGAAGCTATTCCAACTAGTAGTGCTGATCATAACATCTCTATTAAAATGCTTAAAGAAGTTATTTTTCCGAGGTTTGGAGTCCCTAGATATCTTATGACTGATGGTGGTTCACATTTTATTCATGGTGTTTTCCATAAGATGCTTGCTAAGTATGATGTCAATCATAGAATCGCATCTCCTTATCATCCGCAGTCTAGTGGTCAAGTAGAGTTGAGCAATAGAGAGCTCAAATTAATTTTGCAAAAGACTATTAATAGATCTAGAAAGAATTGGTCCAAAAAACTTGATGATGCATTATGGGCCTATAGAACTGCATACAAAAATCCTATGGGTATGTCTCCTTATAAGATGGTTTATGGAAAAGCTTGTCATTTACCTCTTGAACTTGAACATAAAGCATATTGGGCTATTAAAGAGCTCAACTATGACTTCAAACTTTCCAATGAGAAGAGGTTGTTTGACATTAGCTCACTTGATGAATGGAGAACCCAAGCCTATGAGAATGCCAAGCTATTCAAAGAAAAAGTTAAACGCAGGCATGACAAAAGGATACAAAAGCGTGAGTTTAACGTAGGCAATTATGTGTTATTAGTCAACTCTCGTTTAAGATTTTTTGCAGGAAAACTTCTCTCTAAATGGGAAGGTCCTTATGTTATCGAGGAGGTCTATCATTCTGGTGCTATGGAAATCAACAATTTCGAAGGCACAAGTCCGAGGGTGGTGAACGGTCAAAGAATTAAACATTATATTTCAGGTAATCCTATCAATGTTGAAACTAATATTGTTGAAACCGTAACCCCAGAGGAATACATAAGGGACACTTTCCAGAATGTTCCAGACTCCAAAAAGGAATAGGTATGTGGTACGGTAAGTAAACCGACTCCAAAACAACTCCAATGGCAATTTTTATCAGTTTTGGAATATTTAAGAATATTAGGAAGAAAGAAGTAGTCCGAGGGGGACACGAGGCCCCCATGAGAGTGGAGGGCGCGCCCACCCTTACTAGGCGCGCCCCTGTCTCGTGAGCACCTCGTGTGCCTCCCGGACTCCATTTTCTTGCACGTTACTATTTTGGTCGGTAAAAAATCATTATATATACTCTCGAAGGTTTTGACCACCGTATCACGCAAATATCCTCTGTTTTCATTTCGAGCTGTTTCTGTTTCAGATCTAGAGCATCATGGCGTCTCCAAGCGCTCCCAAGGACAAGTTTTTCGAGAGGGTTATCAACCCCTATCTCGTGTAGGTGCTGCAACAACCTCAAACCATTGAGATGCGTGAGGTGGTGCTGCACATCTGCGATGTGGAGGGACCAAGGCGTACCGGAAGCGTGGAGACAAATCTCAAAGCCGTGGAGCGGCAAGTTTTCAAGTGCCAAGGGATGGTGGAGCGTGGACTCAACGCCAACCAGATGATGATCATAGAGTTCACCAACAAACACAAGCTAGACGCCAAAGTCATTTGGGAGACCATCTTCAAGCTTCAAGAGAAAATTGAGCACCTCCAAGCCCAGATCTATGACCTGCAAAACCAGAAGTGTGAGTATGAATATAGATTCAAGAGGATGAGTTTGGCTGCAGATTTAAGGATCCCGAAGACTCGATCATCCTTCTATGATGGTGAGCCTATGCCTTGGAAGATACATTGGGAACGTATCAGCGTTCAAGCTCGCCCTCAAGACAGCCGCAGCAGCGCAGCCCGCCGGCGCCGACACCTCCAAGGCCAAGGGGGCTGCGCCAACCAAGAAGAAGAAGTTGTTCACCCAGGACAAGGCGGACCAAGCAGTTGCCAGTTGATGAGGATGGATCCTCTGGCGCCACCTTCACCATAGGTGCCAATCTCGACCCCGACCAAGAGGAGGCACTGGTGAAATTCCTATGCTCGAACAAGGAGGTGTTCGCATGGGAACCCAAGTAGCTAGCGGGGGGTCCCAAGGCAGGTGATTGAGCATCACCTGAATGGGTGCCCTAATGTACGCCCTGTGAAGCAGAAAGCAAGGAAGCAGTCCACCGAGAAGCAGGCCTTCATCATCCAGGAAACCCGCAAGCTGGAGGCGGCAGGTGTCATTCGCGAGGTTCGCTACCCCGAATGGCTGGCAAACCTGTTGTTGTGCCGAAAAAGGGAGGAAAGGAGCGCATGTGCATCGACTTCACCAACCTCAACAAGGCATGCCCCCAAGATCCATTCCCACTCCCTCGCATTGACCAAATTGTCGACTCCACCGCTGAGTGCGACCTGCTGTGCTTCGTGGATGCATTTTCGAGCTATCATCAAATCAAGATGGTGATAGAAGACGTGGAGAAGACGGCCTTCCTGACACCGTGCGGGGTGTACTGCTACACCTGCATGCCGTTCAGGTTGCATAACACGGGCACAACCTTCAAGCGACTGATGCATATCGCCTTGGGCCGGCAGCTCGGGAGAAACATCGAGGCCTGCGTCGACGACATTGTGGTGAAGTCTCGGGAGGCGAAGACCTTGATCCAGGACCTGGAAGAAACCTTCACGAGCCTTCATGAAGTGGATCTGTGGCTCAACCCAGAGAAGTGCGTGTTTGGCGTTACCTCTGGCAAGCTTCTGGGCTTCCTCGTGTCCCACAGGGGGATCGAGGCCAACCCAGAGAAGGTCAAGGTGATCGAAGACATGAGTCTGCCGCAAACCCTCAGGGAAATGCAGAAGCTCGCCGGGCGCGTAACTACGTTAGGACGCTTCATCTCCAAGATGGGGGAACATGCCCTGCCCTTCTTCAAGCTGATGAAGAAGAAGGGCCCGTTCAAATGGACACAGGAGGCCGACGAAGCATTTCAAGATCTTAAGAAGTACCTGACCAGCCCTCCGGTGATGGTGGTGCGACACCCTCAGGAGCCCCTGGTGCTCTACCTCGCTGCCACGCCCTACTCCGCCAGCGTAGTTCTGGTGGCGGTTCGGGAAGAGCGCCAGGTCAAGGCTGCATCGCGACCGACCGCGGCCCCGACCGCGATAGCACAAGACCAAGAAAGCCTCGTGAAGACCACATACTCGGTAGATGGAGACCCGCCTCAACAGGAAGACGCCCCCAGGGCTGAAGGGGCCTCACCAGGCAGCCAGGTGCTGGGGGCTCTGACGTCTCAGGAAGCGCCTAGCTCTCTGGAGGGTACGGGCTTCGTCAGCACACCCACCCTCATCGAGCATCTGTTGTACTTCGTCAGCACGGTGCTGCGGGATGCTAGGGCGCGATACCCCATGCCTCAGAAGCTCTTGCTTGCACTATTGGTGGCCTTGCGTAAGTTGTGACATTACTTTTAAGGTCACCCCATCAAGATCGTCTCGGCCTACCCATTGTTAAGGGTGCTTCGGAGCCCCAATTCCGCTAGAAGGGTCGCCGAATGGAACATTGAGCTGCAAGCATTTCAGTTGGAATTCAGCACGACTAGGGTCGTCAAGGGAACCGCGCTTGCAGATTTTGTGGCAGAATGGGCAGAGGCACCAGGGCTTGAAGCAGGTGAAGATCGGTCACTCTCCCTAGGAAGCGAGGCACCGGACGGCTGGGTCATGTACTTTGATGGGGCATTCTCCCAACATGGTGCGGGGGCTGGCGCAGTGCTTATATTCCCCACTCAGGACAAGCTCTATTACGTCGTGCAACTCTGTTTCCAGCATGGCGAGAAGGTCTCCAACAACATAGCAGAATACGAAGGCCTCATAGCGGGCTTAAAAGCTGCAGCAGCACTAGTGGTGAAACGCCTCATCATCAAGGGCGACTCACAACTCCTCGTCAACTTCTCCAACAAAGTGTACGAGCCAAAGGACGAGCATATGGAGGCGTACCTTGCGGAGGTGCGCAGGATGGAAAAGCAATTTTAGGGGCTAGAGTTGCAGCATGTGCCCCGCGGCACCAACCTAGCGGCTGATGACATTGCCAGGAGGGCATCCAGGTGGCTGCCTCAGGAGCCTGGCATTTTCGAGGAACGGCTCTTCAAGCCATCGCCAGCACCGTCACTATCGAGCACAACGCAACCTCGGGAAGAACTCCCTCAACCACCTGCCACAAGAGCCCCGGCCTGTGGCCCAACCTCGGGAGCACGCTTGCTCTTAGCGCTCAAGCTTCAGGAGGGATGCTGGACTACAGAATTCAAGGATTACCTGATGCAAGGGTCTCTACCAGAAAAGGAGGAGGACGCGGAATGCGTGGCCCGGCAAGCCACGGCCTAATGCATCGGAGACGGAGAGCTCTACCGGAAGCGGCCAAATGATGTTTCCCTGCGTTGCATATCCAGGGAACGGAGGAAGGAGTTGCTGGCTGACATACACGATGGAGATTGTGGACACCACTCATCATCACCCTTGTCGGCAAGGCATTTCATAGCGGGTTTTACTGGCCTACATCACTCAACGACGCCATCGAGCTGGTGAAGGCTTGCGAAGCCTGCCAATTCCATGCCAAGCAGACCCATCAGCCAGCTCAGGGCCTGCAGACCATCCCACTCTCATGGACATTCGCGGTCTGGGGGCTGGATATCTTGGGCCCGTTTCCTCGAGTGCCTAGGGGCTACCGCTACCTCTACGTCGCCATCGACAAGTTCACCAAGTGGGCGGAGGTGGAGGCCGTCCGCACCATCCCGACTGGTTCTGCAGTCAAATTCATCAAGGGCCTCATGAGCCGATTCGGGGTCCCTAATCACATCATCACCGACAACGGTTCGCAGTTCACCAGCAATCTCTTCAAAACATATTGTGCTAACCTTGGAATGCAAATATGCTACGCTTCGGTGGCACACCCCCGGAGTAACGGCCAGGACGAACGCGCCAACGCAGAGGTCCTAAAAGGCCTCAAAACCAGGACCTTCAAGAAGAAGCTGGAGGCCTGTGGCAGGGGCTGGTACGATGAGCTCTAGTCTGTGTTGTGGTCCATCCGCACTACCACCACCAAGTCGATTGGCGAGACCCCGTTCTTCCTCGTCTACGGAGCAGAGGCAGTCCTCCCTCACGAGGTCAGGCATCGCTCCGTGTGGTCCTAGAATTTGATGAAGTGTAACAGGACGCCATGCGGGGATGGATCTCGTGCTGGGGGAGGAACACCATCGGGAGGCCGTGCTACGAGCAGCAAGATACCAGTAGGCGCTACGGCGATACCACTGCCGCAACATCCATCCCAGGACTCTTGAGGTAGGTGACCTCGTGCTCAGGTGGGTGCTCTCCAGGGAAGGGTTGCACAAGCTCTCGCCCATGTGGGAGGGCCCGTTCAAGGTTGTTCATGTTTCCAGACCTGGAACCGCGCGTTTGGAGACCCAGGAAGGGGTGCCCATTCCAAACGTGTGGAACATTCAGCACCTCCGGAGGTTCTACCCTTGAAGTAAGGCCCACTGCCTGTGAAGAAGGCCCGGTGCCTATGAAGAAAGGCCCTGTGCCTATAAAGAAGGCCCCGCGCGTGTGAAGCTCACCGCCCCAAGAAAGGCCCGGTGCCTGTGAAGAAGGCCCAGTGCCTATGAAGCTCGCCGCCCATGACACTCTCACGTGATAATGAGTTGGGGCTGTACACGCCCCGGAGTCTCCGGAGTGCCGCCCTTGGGCCTCGGGGGCTCCCGCCCACGCCCAGTGGCAACACTTAGCTCCACGCTGGTGAGAAGATGTCAAAGACTAGACTAGGTGCCGAACGCGACTTTTCATTTGCTTTCCGCAGTTGGCTTGTTGTCACTTGTTTGGACTTTTATTGGAGTTGCTTCTGGTGTTGTTTGCCGTCGTCTATCCTTGTTCTCTATCTTTGGCTTTTGCCCTGCTCTCTCTCTCTCTCTCTAAGCCACGTGAGGGGGCTGCCTGGGCGCCCTCGTGAGCCCTTCCTCGCCTGGTTTTCGCAAGGCTCCCTTGCTCAAGTTCACGACGGGAGCACCCCTCCCAGTCCATGCCCCACGGGCATCACGACATGAAGCACCGGACCTAAGCTGGCCACCCTCGCGACAAATGTTCGAAAACTATTCTCCCGACTGATATTTGCAGACCTAAAGACGCCCGGCGAGGCCTCAAGCAGGTACCTCGCGAGGCAAAAACTACGACAAACATCGCAAGCTAAGTTGTTCCACACGCAAGCACATAACCGCAACACCATAACGCAGCATAGGGATGACAAAAATAGCATGATAATTAGGGAATCATAGTATGTTGCACGCCCCCACGGGGCTCCATATTTCTCTCTTGATGCAGGAAAAGGAGGAAAACAAAATGAAAACGGCGTGCGCCCTGCGTCAGCTCGCGAGGAGGGATCTGCACCGTCCTCCCGAGCTCAGTCAGACTCCTTCTCGCGCTTCACTGGGGCATGGCGGAGGGAAGACCCGCTGCCGCCCTCGAAGCGGGCGCGGCGACGTGGTGGCTGATCGTGGCCACCGCTGGAGGAGTTGTCACCGGAAGGGGAGCAGCTGAAACTCGGCGAGCTGCGGACGCCACCAGGGCCAAGCACCAAGGCCAAGCACCTCGTCGCCGTCGTCGTCTATGGGGCAGCACCCAACACAGCGACCGTCTTCTCCGAACACCCTCACATAGAGTCGCGTCGCCGTCGAACTTGAAGTGGAGGGTGCACCGCCAGCCCAGGCCACGCGCGCGGGCAAACGTTTGCCAGCCGCGAGCCAGGGCCACGTTCCCAGCGATGGAGATCTCCACTACTACCTAGGAAGCCCTGCTACAGCAGTCGTCCGCCTGCAGCAAGAGCTCACCAGGGCCATCCGCCGGCAGTTCGACAACAAAGAAGCGGGTGAACTAGAGCCAGTTGTCGGCCGGATCTGCCGACCACACGACAAACTCCGACAGCACCTCCGCCGAGTGAAAGCGTGGCTGGGGAGGCCACGCGGCCATGGCGCGTCTACCTCCGACGACCGAGTGGCCATCACCGCGTTAAGGACCACCACCGCGACCACGAGGAGCCGCTGCGGGAGTCACGAGGTGTTTGCAGGGACGACCACGACCGCACTTGGGCAGAGGGGAGCCAGGCCGTTCCTGGCGAGCCTTCCCCTTTTCTGCGACCGAGAACCTCTTCACGGGCGCCATGGGACACGGCAAGCACCTGGAGCAAGGAGGAAGAAGAAGCAGGCGGGGGGATGGGAGATGTGCAGTGGGGGCTTGCGCCCCAACACATTTATAGCCCAAGGGAGGCCAACCACCGGCCTCCATGATCACAGGTAATGATGACTCTTTTTTCATGCAGCAGGGACTCGTCAAATCAGGCAGTTGCCGAGGCAGCATGGGGAAGCGGAGACGCCCACGTCCAATCAACCGCCACGCGGCGACCAAGGCCGCATGTTGTTGGGGCCCATGACGCTCCGCACTTGCCCTTTGGCTTTGCTGCTAAGCCAAGTCCGAGCGCGCCTTGGGCCCGGGGGCTACTGTCGGCATTCTGGGAACGGGGGTCCCTAGACTTGCCTGCCTGTGGCCTGCGGCGTGGCTCGAGCAGTGGCCCAGTACGGCCCGTCTTCATCAACCCAGGTTCAAGACCCTGCGAGGGGCCAAGCCTCGCAGGGCGGACGATGCAAGGCTTCCTCAGGGGCGGCCTCATCAGGCAGGCTCGTGAGGAGGCGGAGAGATCAAGGCAAGAAGTACCTCACGAGGTGCTCGTGATGCAAGCCATGATGACCAAGACCAGGCGGGCGCCAGCCAGTGCAGTGTACTTGTTTCCTCTTTGGTGCAAAGTGGGCAAGTCTAGGCGCGGAGTACCGAGGCCTCAAGCAAAGGTTTCCATATCGGTGCAACGAGACCAAGACCAGCAGGACGGTAGGATGGAGATCACCGTGGAGCCCAAGACGGCATTATCACCAGTGCCTTTGGCAGTCGAAGACCACCTTTAGTCAGGATAGCTTGTACTAGCTGCCCCCCTTCAAAATGGCCATTGTTGGCTCCCTTCCCGCTCAATATTTGGGAGGAGGACCAGGGCCTCTATAAATTGAGATAGCCACCACAGTAGAAGGCATCTGGATCTCACCTAGTGCCAACAGAGACGGAGCAATTCCTCTCCAAGCACATCACCACAAGAACACCCCTCGCGAGGCTGTTCTTCCTCTGTACTATTCATCATCAGCCCCAGAGGCAATCCAGGACACCGCACACTGAATTAGGGTATTACACCACAATGGTGGCCGGAACCAGTACAAACCTCGTGTCCCTTGTGTTGTTCATCATGTAGCTTAGATTCACGGCGAAGTGTTGGGGCATGGATTGGTAGGGAGTAGATTTTCATGTGCACCCCAGAGTTCGAACCTTAACGGTTTTGCCGGAACCCGATATCCGACAACAGTACACACGCCGGTCGCCGGAATTTACGAGTACTGTAGTTTGAATTCCAGACGATTCACGCAGCAAAAGCCGTGTGTGAACATAATAGCTGACGGTTTCCAATGCAGAACCATGTCTGATTAATAACCCTCAGCACTGACCTTCCAAACCTCAAGGCACGAAATAGAGTGGCAATCTTGTGGGGGCCAGTTCTGTTGCCAGATCTTTACATTTTCTTTTTTGAACACCAGATATTTACATCGTTTGATGATTTTTTTAATTTTTTGGAATTTAAATGCCATGGCACTCCATGCATGTGTTGAAGCCGTGGCACCAATATGCTTGAAAATTCGTTCCAATTTACTGCACATGGAATTAACTCGCACACAAGTACACAAATATTTTTTTTCAAACCGTTATGGTTAGGTGCTGCATGTAGATGTAGTTCAAATTTGGATTACGGTCATTAAATGGCTAGAAAATCATTTAAATGTCTTAAAAAGGATAAATGACCCCTGAATTTTTCCAAATTTTGAAATGACAGTTTTATTAGTGCATGTTAACTGTAGAAATCTTTTGAAGCCCATAAGAGGAAGTTATCGCCCGTTCGTCATCAAACATGCATTGTTCCCTCTCGAAACCACGAGCCTTCTAGTGAGTTGCTCCGGTTTGTGAGGGGTGTGTGTCCAAACTTTCGTCAAACAAGCCAATTATTTTACCACATCATCTTGGTGGCATGACATTACGTCAAGCAAGGTTTCATGTGAGTTGCTCCGGTTTGTAAGAGGAAGCTATCTCATGTTCGTCATCAAACATACATTGTTCCCTCTCGGAACCATGAGCCTTCTAGTGAGTTGCTATGGTTTGTGAGGGGTGTGTGTCCAAACTATCATCAACCAAGCCAATTTTTTTACCACATCATCTTGGTGGCATGACATTACATCAAGCAAGATTTCATATTTTTCTAATCATTGTTTAACTTTTTGGAATTAAAATGCCATGGCACTCCATGCATGTGTCCATGCCGTGACACCAATATGTTTGAAAATTCCTTCTAATTTACTGCCCATGGAATTAACTCGCACACAAGTACACAAATTTGATTTTTCAAACCGTTATGGTTAGCTGTTGCATGTAGATGTAGTTCGAATTTGAATTGCGATCATTAAATGGCTAGAAAATCTCTTAAATGTCTTTAAAAGGTCAAATGACCCCTAGAATTTTCCAATTTTTCACATGACAGTTGTATTAGTGCACGTTAAATGTAGAATTTTTTTGAAGGTTTTAAGAGGAAGCTATCTCCCGTTCGTCATCAAACATGCATTGTTCCCTCTCGGAACCACGAGCCTTCTAGTGAGTTGCTCCGGTTTGTGAGGGGTGTGTGTCCAAACTTTCGTCAAACATTCCAATTTTTTTACCACATCATCTTGGTGGCATAACATTACATCAAGCAAGGTTTAATGTGTTTCTGATAGTTTTTAATTTTTTGGAAATTAAATGCCATGGTACTCCATGCATGTGTCCAGGGCGTGTGACCAATATGTTAGAAAATTCCTTTCAATTTACTGCACATGGAATTAACTCGCACACAAGTACACAAATATGATTTTTCAAACCGTTATGGTTAGACGTTGCATGTAGATGTAGTTCAAATTTGAATTACGGTCATTAAATGGCTAGAAAATCTCTTAAATGTCTTTAAAAGGTCAAATGACCCCTATAATTTTTTAATTTTTCACATGATAGTTGTATTAGTGCATGTTAAATGTAGAAAAAAATTGAAGGCCGTAAGAGCAAGCTATCTCCCATTTGTCATCAAACATGCATTGTTCCCTCTCGGAACCACGAGCCTTCTATTGAGTTGCTCCGGTTTGTGAGAGGCGTGTGTCCAAACTTTTGTCAAACATGCCAATTTTTTACCACAGCATCTTGGTGGCATGACATTACATCAAGCAAGGTTCATGTGTTTCTGATTTTTTTTATTTTTTGGAATTTAAATGCCCTGGCACTCCATGCATGTGTCTAGGGCGTGAGACCAATATGTTTGAAAATTACTTCCAATTTACTGCACATGGGATTAACTCGCACAAAAGTACACAAATATGATTTTTTTTCAAACTGTTATGGTTAGCCATTGCATGTATATGTATTTCGTATTTTGATTACAGTCATTAAATGGCTAGAAAATCACTCAAATGTCTTAAAAAAGGTCAAATGACCCTTGAAATTTTCCAATTTTTGACACGACAGTTGTATTAGTGCATGTTAACTGTAGAAATTTGCATCAAGCAAGGTTTCATGTAGAAAATTGCATCAAGTCAATTTTCTAGCCATTTAATGACCATAAGAGGAAGCTATCGCCCGTTCGTCATCAAACATGCATTGCTCCCTCTCGGAACCATGAGCCTTCTAGTGAGTTGCTTCAGTTTGTGAGGGGCGTGTGTCCAAACTTTCGTCAAACATGCCAATTTTTCTACCACATCATCTTGGTGGCATGACATTACATCAAGCAAGGTTTCATGTGTTTCTGATCTTTTTATTTTTTGTGGAATTTAAATGCCATGTCACTCCATGCTTAATTGTGTCATAGCCGTGAGACCAATATGTTTAAAAATTCCTTCCAATTTACTGCACATGGAATTAACTCGCACACAAGTACACAAAATATGACTTTTCAACCCGTTATGGTTAGCTGTTGCATGTACATGTAGTTCAAATTTGAATTACGGTCATTAAATGGCTAGAAAATCACTTAAATGTCTTAAAAGGTCGAATGACCCCTGAATTTTTCCAAAATTTGAACAGTTTTATTAGTACTACAAATTTTCTCGTACATTTAAAACACCATCTGTTGCCACTTTACTCCAAATTCGTCTTTCACAGCTAATAAAAAATATCAACAACATCACACACAATTTCTTTAGGAACCGTTTGCGATGAAAATTCGTGGGTCTATTTAAGTCTTCCTCCTAAAGCTTCGCCGGCTCGTCTGCTCCAGTGTTGGCAACGCCTGAATTCATGAACCCCGATGCCCATTCCCGCAACCCCTTCGTGCAAAGATGACGCCATGGAAATGCTTCATGAAGGCCCGTACAATGGTCGCGTCCTCCCTGAGCGCGGCCGCCTACGCCGAGAGTGCCACTGTATCCGCATTGAGCGCATCCGCATCCTCCAAGAGGGAATGTGTGGCAGCCGACAGGGCAGCAGTAGCAGTCGAGACGGCTTCAGCTGCTGCTGCGACGGCGGCTTTAAACGCCGAGAATGCTCGAGCTGCCATTCGTGCCGCCGCTGTCGCCCTGGCCCGGGTTGAGGCCATCCATGCCAAGATCGAGGATGCACACGCCAAGATATTCCATGGCACCTCGGAATCCAGCATGCAACCCACATCCGAAATGGCAGCGGTGGCCATGGAGCACTTGCTTCCCCATGAGAGCACCGAGCGGGAGCTGGAGATGCTCGAGGCGGCATAGATCGAGGAGCACCAGGAGGAGGAGTTGCACGTGGCCGACGTCGAGGAAGAGAAGAGCCTGTTCGTCGAGGAATCGGTGGTGGAGTACCAACGCGAGCTCTGGCATAGCCACTACTACGAGTACTACAACCTTGAGGGCGGTGCCGAGGACGAGGACGCGACCGACTTCAGCAGGGGGGCACTGTGACACCCCCGATTCAATAGTACACTAATCATACACGCAAATGTGTACGATCAAGATCAGGGACTCACGGGAAGATATCACAACACAACTCTAGACACAAATTAAAATAATACAAGCTTTATATTACAAGCCAGGGGCCTCGAGGGCTCGAATACATAAGCTCGAAAACACAAGAGTCAGCGGAAGCAACAATATCTGAGTACAGACATAAGTTAAACAAGTTTGCCTTAAGAAGGCTAGAACAAAAGCAACATCGATTGAAAAGGCAATGCCTCCTGCCTGGGAGCCTCCTAACTACTCCTTGTCATCGGTGGTCTCCGTCACGTGGTAGTAGGCACCCTCGGGGTAGTAGCAGTCATCAAAGGTGTCATCTGGCTCCTGGACTCCGTCATCTGGTTGCGTCATCTGAGAAGAATGGAAAAGGGGAAAAAGAGGGAGCAAAGCAATCGTGAGTACTCATCCAAAGTACTTGCAGGCAAGGATCTACACTACAGATGCAACATTATCAAAGGAAGGCTGTATATGTGGACTGGGCTGCAGAAATGCCAGAATAGAGAGAAGGCCTAGTCCTATCCAAGACTAGCATCTTCTGGAAACCACCATCTTACAGCAACACGAGGGAGTAGAGTAACATAAAGTAAAGTAGTAGTAGTGTTATCAACCTCGGCCAAAGATCCTTTCTCGACTCCCTGCGAAAAAGCAATCCCAGAGCCATACTATCCAATTGTCATCACAATCCAATTCTCATCACAATCCAATTCTCATCACAAGTATCCAGTTCTAGTTGTATCGATCGGGATACAACTTCGAGTGTCCGTTACCGTAGGACAGGCTATCGATAGATGTTTCCCTGCAGGGGTGCACCAACTTACCCACCACGCTCGACTAACTCTGGCCGGACACACTTTCTTGGGTCGTGCCCGGCCTCGGCCAAACAATACGCCGCAACCCGACCTAGACTTAATAGAGAGGTCAAGCACGCTGGACTAAACCTATGCCCCCAGGGGTCATGGGCCATCTCCCCGGTAACTCCTGCACGTTGCGTACGCAGCCGGTGAGCAGACCTAGCTACCTCCTTTAAAAAAGCAGGTGCTTACCAGTCCAACCCGGCGCGCGCCGCTCAGTCGCTGACGTCTATTAAGCTTCGGCCGATGCATACGACGCACAACGCCCATACTATGCCCACGTGATGGTTAGTGCTATCAGGCCAGAGGCCCCTCGGATCAAATATCCAAATCATAGTGGATTAGGAACGCGCGGTAACAAGCAGAGACTCACGAAAGATGTGACCCCGTTGCCCCGTCTCAAGGACTTGCGGCAAGGGCTAGGAATGCCCGACCACGCCTCGTAATTATCTCTCGGGCACCTTCCAGGTCAACCCATTTCCACATCACTCGCAATTATGCTCGCACGGGTACCCCTTAGGGTCGATCCGTCTTTAGTAACACGGTTTAGTGTAACATAGTAACCATAGTAACCGCGTGTCCAAACATCAAGGGGAAAACCCGAGGAATCACCCCCGGTGAATTCCACTCGATGTAATCAACAAGGTGAACGTAAGAGGAATCACCCCCGAGGTTCACACTTGAGGGGTTGCACGACAGAGTTGTACCGGAAGTGGTTAAGGCAGAATCACCCTCGATGACCACGACCGAATAGCTACACTACAGGGTTAACATCAGAAGTGCTGTAGAGGTCTCACCCTCGGCACTCGATAGTAACCCAGCAGTGTCGAGCAACTAAGGGGAAAGTGATGTGCGGTGCTGGGGCCTGGTCTTCGATCCCGTTGATCGGGTCTTCAATGATGAAGCAGGGGCAACAAGGACAAGGTGGGGGTCACTGATGGATCACTAACCAACCTATACTAAGAAGTTTAGGATAAGCAGGTAAGGTACAACATCAGATACAGAAGCAGGCTATGCATCAGAATAGGAGCAAACAATAATAGTAGCAAAATCTAATGCAAGCATGAGAGAATGGAATGGGCGATATCGGGATGATCAAAGGGGGGGCTTGCCTGGTTGCTCTGGCAAGGAGGGGTCGTCGTTGGCGTAGTCGATCACCGGGGCATCGTCGGCCTCGGGGTCTACCGGACAGAAGAGGGGGGAGAAACAGTAAATACACGCAAACATATGCATAACAAGACAATAATTGGGGCTAGAGGTGTTCTAACGCAGCGCTAGGCGATGCTGGAGAAGGGGGAAAACATCCGGGAAAGTTTTCCCGGTCCCGGACGTCCGTCAGACAGACGAACCGGAGGGGAAAGTTTGCAGGTTCGCTATGCTAGGGACATGTGGCAGACGAACGGAACGCGTATTTGGATTCGTCTCGAAATTCTGAGCAACTTTCATGTAGAAAACTTTTTCATCTGAGCAACGGATTATTATCTATGATTTTTCAAAGATTTAAATAATTCCTGAAATCATTATTAATTTGGAATAAAAGGTGAAATTGCTATGTGCACCCGGCAGAGTGTACACAGCAGGGTCACTAGAGGCTGACAGTGGGTCCAGGGGGGTCCCAGTTGACTCAGTCAACAGTGCAGTCAACAGTCAACTGTTTGACTGTTGACTGGTCAAAACTGTAGATGGGGCCTAGATGTCATACACACATATCTTGCATTTTCTATTTAAGTGGATATTTAGATGGGGGGTCCACCTGTCATTTGCACTATACGTAATCACTGATTAGACAAACTAGTAGGAGTACTAATTAGCTAACGGAGAGCCGGCCAGCCACCACACACACAGAATACACGCACGCACACACAGTTCTGTTTTTTGCTAACAAAAGATAGCCTTTTGTGATTTTCATAGGATTTATTCCATGCATCAAATGGATTTGGCCCGGTGGGGTAAAATGGAGTTTGTCAAGTGGACTACCTACTCATATTATTTTTACCACTGTTAACAGTTGTTTAACTGCTGATTAGAGGCTGCCAAGGGAGCTAGTTCGTGTAATATTCGCAAAGCTAGCCATATAGCTACACTAATTAGCAGCAGTAGTAGATTCAGCAGAGCAGCGGCGGCATGCACACGAGTTGGGCGTAGGGTGCGGCGCTGCATGGCGTGAGCCTGGGCCACTGAGCGACGCTGGGCGAGAGGCCGATGCAGGCTGCAGTTGCATGGCGACTGGATGCAGGGCCGGGTGCGGCGGCTCATAGGGGTGTCCGGGAGCGTGGCAACGCCGGGGCGGACGCGTGTGTCGAGGCACAGCCGGGCACAAGGCAGGGCGCGACCAAGAGCGGCTGCGAGGAGCAGGGGCACGGGGATGGGCAGGCGAGCCTGCGCTCGGACGCAAAGCGTCGGCCATGGCGGCCAGGCTTATGAGGACAACGATACGGCGATGAATCGAGCAAGGAAAAGAGGGGGATGGGAAAAGGAGCTCACAATGGGGCGGATGGAGTTCTCGGGGAGGCCGTGGAGGACGGGACGACGCAGATCGACGGCGAGGACGCGGCAGCCGTAGTTGATGAAGAAGGTGCAGACGACGTGGCGGCGACCTCCCAGCTCCGATCCGGAGTTGTAGTCGATGAAGGTATCTCCCGCGGGGCTTCTGGACATGGAGAGGTGGCTAGGGGCGCACGGTGGCCACGGTGGTCGTCGACAACGGCGACGATGGTGCTGGGGGCGAGCGGATCTGAAGGGGGAAGGAGGTGGATCTGGAGAAGGGGGCGAGGCCAGAGGGAGAGAGGGGAGAGGGGGCGTCCAGGGGGAGTGAGTGGGTGCAGGGAGCCCGAGGGGTCGAGGGGACGTCGCCCTTATCCCTTCCCCGACGGGGACAGCGACAAGGTTCGGTGGCGACAGGCGAGCGTGATCGCTGGGTCGGGTGAACAGAGAGGAGGGAGGCGGCCGGGGAAGGTGGGCTGCTGGGTTGGGCCGCCCAGATGACTAAGGCCTAGGGGGGTCAGGGGGTTTCTTTTTCTTTTACTTTTGCTCTTTTCTTTTTACAGAAAAAGTATGGAAATATTTGGGTTACCAAAAGGATTTTGTAAAATGTGGGACTTGGCCACATAATTACATTGCAATAGTTAGCACTGCCACAAAAAGGTTGTGAGGCTTTTGAAATAGTTTAGTATTTGTATAACTTAAAAAGCATTTAATAATTATTTTTAGCCATTGTTATATTCGCAAAAGACCATTAAAATACTTTTCAAAAATGTTGGTTCACCACCAATATTAACAAATGACTATTTTCCACAAGATGAACATTTTAGATCTCATGTCTGACAAATAAGAGTTTTTGACTTTAGATTGGATTCGAATTTGAATCGGTGATTTGGATCAAGTGAAGATTAGCAGCAGTAACAATGATGACAAGGCATCATTAGAAGGGGATTACTGTAGCATGATTCTCGGGGTGTTACAAATTTCCTCCACTACAAGAAATCTCGTCCCGAGATTTAAGAGGCGGAGTAAGGGAGAAAGACTCGGGAAGGACGAAGCTCAACACAAGATAGGTACATGGGGGCTATCTCAGTGAACGTGGCATAGAGGCATCTCTCAAGTTGAAATCCAAGAAAGTCATCGAGAGCAAGGTAAGAAGGTGCAATAAGAAGCTTCAACTTGGTAGGAAATCATTCATTGCCTGGAACAGAGGGTGAAAGGGGTTCAGAGCAATGGGAATAAGTATTGCGTCTGATACCAGAATAGATCACCTCTCGGAAGGCGGCTCGGAATTTTCATATGAAGCCAAGCGTGAGAAATAACCTTAGAAACAAGGGTGTACATGAGAGTCAGGTTTCGATCTTGTGGAACTGTGGGTTATGGGCCCAACATGTGGGTTAAAAGCAGGAAGGCGCTAACATCTTGAATGGTCATAATAGCAAGGCAGGTCAGAGGATAGCCTGTCAGTTATGTTGGCAACAAGGTTTGGTACCAAGGGCGTGGGACGAAGAGAACCATTTTCCTGCTCGTAAGACGAGGCGGACCAATAGGCAAAGTTCTCGTCCAACGGTGGTTACCGGAATGTCATCAACAATAGTAACAGGGTCTTACTGACAGAGTTGTACACCGAGGTGCTTACTTAAGCAGGGATTTATCTCTGGTCAGACAAATTAGATCACAAGAAAGGTTAAACAAAACAATGGAAAGGAAAATGTGATTATCAGATTAAATAGACCAATGGCAAGGAAAATGTGTTTATACCCAAGTGTTAGAGTATAACTTTCCTAAGGAAAGGCAGAGCATGATAGGGCTCCAAGTATTAAGCCATTTAGACAAAGGGGCAAGGAATTTATGAGGTTTACCCATACAATGGTGTTTGGATAATTGATCAAGAACAGTTAGCATTGTGCTCCCAATGTTCTTGTTGATGATCGGAGTACCACACACATGCTTCGGGATAGTGTTGACATGGTGTTCCTAGTAGGGGTTGGAGTTGAAGATCACAAGAAATACTCAAAGAACAATTGCAGGAATAGCAAGGAGTCCAAGGTATAACCAAAACATTATCAAACATGTGTTGGAAAGAAGACAAGGGGGGTTGTGTCGATGACAACTCAAATCATCGAAGGTCAAGGATGGTATTTCTTATCACGAATTCGATTGATATGCTGGAAGAGCTTAGAATGTTTAAAAGCACAACACAATTGTCGAGAGATTTCAGGAAGATGTCATCGAGCAGTGACGACAACAAACAAAAGGGTAGATGAAGTGAAAGGCCATGAGGACCATGGATTCGACGCAAGCTCGAAATCAAACTTGTTGTTCGAGATGAAATGATAGGACGCGGGAGATCGATGCAAGCTTTGCTCGTCGTCGGAAGTTGCTCCGGGCATAAGGACTAGGTAGCACAGTTGAAACTCGCACGATAGTGATATAGCCAAACAGGCTAGGAATGACGTGAGGTGGTGTTTAACTCCCCAGCAACAGAGTACTAGGAGTGTTGTATCACCAAGCGGAATCGATTCATTGTTCGGTGGTCTCGGTTGATGACAACCCAGATGCCGTGGAGTTACTATGACAGGAAAAAAATACCACTCCATAGAAAAGTTCATAGGGCGTAGTACAATAGGATGATATCCTCGAGACAGTAGGGGGGGGGGTAATACTCGAGATAGATCAGTATAAGGGTTGGACAAGAATATTGATTTGCAGAACAAGTGCTTTAACTTGCCCGCGGCATGGGATCAAAGAAGAACAATCACGGTCAGGACCATGATTGCAAAGAATCAATTTACAGATGCAAGATGAGCTTATACCAAGGGACCATTTGATTATAAGAGAAGCTTCCATGATAAGACCTACATCGTGTTTATGGGCATGAACACAAAGTTCAAGGTCGACTCCCACTTCTTCAATGCATAACCTCTCATTTACTTCTCGCTTTTGACGAAGTTGTAGTGTAGAAATTTTTATCTGACGTAACACCAGTAGAGTATGACACATAGAAATTTCCGGGTTCACACAAATTAGGGAAAGCATTAGTTCAACCCGTCGGGGCATCTTAGGAACATTTGCAAAAACTTCAGAGGAAATTAACTCAAGCTCGGAAGCAGAGCATGGTTAACAAAGGAGAGAATACAATTTACCAAAGGCAATATGTATCAGGGGAAAAGCGCACAACATTTTGAATATGAAGGAAACTGTCGGATAATAATCCAACAAAGGATTCAGCGGTCCTTAATGGATCTAATGTAGGAATCAGTACTCAATCAGAAGAAGGAAAGAATGCAAAGGCATTGGATTATAGAAACATCTGAATAATTTGATGCTTGAGTACAAAGGAGTTATGATTTCAATTCAAAGGATCAGAAATGGAGGCTCTGATCAAAAGATGAGTAAGTTGAATAGACTTAGAGGTGCACCCGATCAAATCTTGATTGGGCAAGAACCAGCTCATAACCGGAGTGATGTCGGAGCCGGAAAGAAAATTTCCAAGGATTAATTGATGATTGCGAGTATTCGCTCACACACGTTGAATCCATAGGAACAGAATGACAACCACAAAGAACTTTTAAAGAATATTGCTAGACATATGGAATTAATCCTAATGCTAGCAGGCAAGGAGAATCAAGAGCAATAGGCTGCAGAGGATGTTCAGGAGATCGAATTGTATTCGGAGAATTTTGTGAGTCATATGATCAACTGGGGATGAACAAATCCCTGATAAGTGTGTGGAATTATTCGTAGGGTTATTCAGGCAGAAAAGAGTTGCAAGGCAGTCAAAAAGAAAAGGATTCTCGAAAGTCGGAGAATACTTTCGGGTATCTTGTAATAACAAGAACAACTAGGAATGGAAGTAAGGACTGCGAGGGCATGCAGTTATCCATAAGGATTCGACGGTGTTAAGGGATTGCAAAAGAAATCAACACAAGTTCTCGGGAATAGATCGGAGAATATCTTTGAAGTCTTCTGGTGAAGCAGGCAACCATCCGAAATGAAGGGGCTCTCCAGGAAAAGTCGTTACGAGAACCTAATGTAGTTAGTAAATTCATTTAACCTGAATGGAAGAGAGATTAGAGTCCCAGAGTATAGACGAGGAGTAAAAGATCCTAATACCACCCAATTGGCGACGTGGGCCCGTAAGACACACAACCAAGTTAGTAAAATGGTTTTCGGTTTCTAGACTCAAGTTCGGCCAAGGAGTTGGAAAGGGGGCTACCAACAGGCAGTCGGCTCTGATACCAACTTGTGACGCCCCTGATTCAATCATACACTAATCATACACGCAAATGTGTACGATCAAGATCAGGGAGTCACGGGAAGATATCACAACACAACTCTAGACACAAATTAAAATAATACAAGCTTTATATTACAAGCCAGGGGCCTCGAGGGCTCGAATACATAAGCTCGAAAACACAAGAGTCAGCGGAAGCAACAATATCTGAGTATAGACAAAAGTTAAACAAGTTTGCCTTAAGAAGGCTAGCACAAAAGCAACATCAATCGAAAAGGCAATGCCTCCTGCCTGGGAGTCTCCTAACTACTCCTTGTCATCGGCGGTCTCCGTCACGTGGTAGTAGGCACCCTCGGGGTAGTAGCAGTCGTCAAAGGTGTCATCTGGCTCCTGGACTCCGTCATCTGGTTGCGTCATCCGAGAAGAATGGAAAAGGGGAAAAAGAGGGAGCAAAGCAATCGTGAGTACTCATCCAAAGTACTCGCAAGCAAGGATCTACACTACAGATGCAACATTATCAAAGGAAGGCTGTATATGTGGACTGGGCTACAGAAATGCCAGAATAGAGAGAAGGCCTAGTCCTATCCAAGACTAGCATCTTCTGGAAACCACCATCTTGCAGCAACAGGAGGGAGTAGAGTAGCATAAAGTAAAGTAGTAGTAGTGTTGTAAACCTCGGCCAAAGATCCTTTCTCGACTCCCTGCGAAAAAGCAATCCCAGAGCCATACTATCCAATTGTCATCACAATCCAATGCTCATCACAATCCAATTCTCATCACAAGTATCCAGTTCTAGTTGTATCGATCGGGATACAACTTCGAGTGTCCGTTACCGTAGGACAGGCTATCAATAGATGTTTCCCTGCAGGGGTGCACCAACTTACCCACCACGCTCGACTAACTCTGGCCGGACACACTTTCCTGGGTCGTGCCCGGCCTCGGCTAAACAATACGGCGCAACCCGACCTAGACTTAATAGAGAGGTCAAGCACGCCGGACTAAACCTATGCCCCCAGGGGTCATGGGCCATCTCCCCGGTAACTCCTGCACATTGCGTACACAGCCGGTGAGCAGACCTAGCTACCTCCTTTAAAAAAGCAGGTGCTTACCATTCCAACCCAGCGTGTGTCGCTCAGTCACTGACGTGTATTAAGCTTCGACTGATGCATACGACGCAGAACGCCCATACTATGCCCACGTGATGGTTAGTGCTATCAGGCCAGAGGCCCCTCGGATCAAATATCCAAATCATAGTGGATTAGGAACGCGCGGTAACAAGCCGAGACTCACGAAAGGTGTGACCCTGTTGCCCCGTCTCGAGGACTTGCGGCAAGGGCTAGGAATGCCCGACCATGCCTCGTAATTATCTCTCGGGCACCTTCCAGGTCAACCCATTTCCACATCACTCGCAATTATGCTCGCACGGGTACCCCTTAGGGTCGATCCGTCTTTAGTAACATGGTTTAGTGTAACATAGTAACCATAGTAACCGTGTGTCCAAACATCAAGGGGAAAACCCGAGGAATCACCCCCGGTGAATTCCACTCGATGTAAATAACAAGGTGAACGTAAGAGGAATCACCCCCGAGGTTCACACTTGAGGGGTTGCACGACAGAGTTGTATCGGAAGTGGTTAAGGCCGAATCACCCTCGATGACCACGACCGAATAGCTACACCACAGGGTTAACATCAGAAGTGCTGTAGAGGTCTCACCCTTGGCACTCGATAGTAACCTAGCAGTGTCGAGCAACTAAGGGGAAAGTGATGTGTGGTGCCGGGGCCTGGTCTTCGATCCCGTTGATCGGGTCTTCAATGATGAAGCAGGGGCAACAATGACAAGGTGGGGGTCACTGATGGATCACTAACCAACCTATACTAAGAAGTTTAGGATAAGCAGGTAAGGTACAACATCAGATACAGAAGCAGGCTATGCATCAGAATAGGAGCAAACAATAACAGTAGCAAAATCTAATGCAAGCATGAGAGAATGGAATGGGCGATATCGGGATGGTCAAAGGGGGGGGGGCTTGCCTGGTTGCTCTGGCAAGGAGGGGTTGTCGTTGGCGTAGTCGATCACCGGGGCATCGTCGGCCTCGGGGTCTACCGGACAGAAGAGGGGGGAGAAACAGTAAATACACACAAACATATGCATAACAAGACAATAATCGGGGCTAGAGGTGTTCTAACGCAGCGCTAGGCGATGCTGGAGAAGGGGCAAAACATCCGGGAAAGTTTTCCCTGTCCCGGATGTCCGTCAGACAGACGAACCCCCGATTCAATAGTACACTAATCATACACGCAAATGTGTACGATCAAGATCAGGGACTCACGGGAAGATATCACAACACAACTCTAGACACAAATTAAAATAATACAAGCTTTATATTACAAGCCAGGGGCCTCGAGGGCTCGAATACATATGCTCGAAAACACAAGAGTCAGCGGAAGCAACAATATCTGAGTATAGACAAAAGTTAAACAAGTTTGCCTTAAGAAGTCTAGCACAAAAGCAACATCAATCGAAAAGGCAATGCCTCCTGCCTGGGAGCCTCCTAACTACTCCTTGTCATCGGCGGTCTCCGTCACGTGGTAGTAGGCACCCTCGGGGTAGTAGAAGTCGTCAAAGGTGTCATCTGGCTCCTGGACTCTGTCATCTGGTTGCGTCATCCGAGAAGAATGGAAAAGGGGAAAAAGAGGGAGCAAAGCAATCGTGAGTACTCATCCAAAGTACTTGCAGGCAAGGATCTACACTACAGATGCAACATTATCAAAGGAAGGCTGTATATGTGGACTGGGCTGCAGAAATGCCAGAATAGAGAGAAGGCCTAGTCCTATCGAAGACTAGCATCTTCTGGAAACCACCATCTTGCAGCAACAGGAGGGAGTAGAGTAGCATAAAGTAAAGTAGTAGTAGTGTTATCAATCTCGGCCAGAGATCCTTTCTCGACTCCCTGCGAGAAAGCAATCCCAGAGCCATACTATCCAATTGTCATCACAATCCAATTCTCATCACAATCCAATTCTCATCACCATCCAATTCTCATCACAAGTATCCAGTTCTAGTTGTATCGATCGGGATACAACTCCGAGTGTCCGTTACCGTAGGACAGGCTATCGATAGATGTTTTCTTCCCTGCAGGGGTGCACCAACTTACCCACCACACTCGATTAACTCCGGTCGGACACACTTTCCTGGGTCATGCCCGGCCTTGGCCAAACAATACGCCGCAACCCGACCTAGACTTAATAGAGAGGTCAAGCACGCCGGACTAAACCTATGCCCCCAGGGGTCATGGGCCATCTCCCCGGGAACTCCTGCATGTTGCGTACGCGGCCGGTGAGCAGACCTAGCTACCTCCTTTAAAAAAGTAGGTGCTTACCAGTCCAACCCGACGCACGCCGCTCAATCGCTGACGTCTATTAAGCTTCGGGTGATGCATACGACGCAGAACACCCATACTATGCCCACGTGATGGTTAGTGCTATCAGGCCAGAGGCCCCTCGGATCAAATATCCAAATCGTAGTGGATTAGGAATGCGCGGTAACAAGCAGAGACTCACGAAAGATGTGACCCCGTTGCCCCGTCTCGAGGACTTGCGGCAAGGGCTAGGAATGCCCGGCCGCGCCTCGTAATTATCTATCGGGCACCTTCCAGGTCAACCCGTCTCCACATCACTCGCAATTATGCTCGCGTGGGTACCCCTCAGGGTTGACCCTTCTTTAGTAACATGGTTCAGTGTAACATAGTAACCATAGTAATCGTGTGTCCAAACATCAAGGGGAAAACCCAAGGAATCACCCCCGGTGAATTCCACTCGATGTAATCAACAAGGTGAATGTAAGAGGAATCACCCCCGAGGTTCACACTTGAGGGGTTGCACGACAGAGTCGTATCAGAAGTGGTTAAGGCGGAATCACCCTTGATGACCACGACCGAACAGTCTGTAGTAATATGTATCAAACTTATACTTCTGGAACTCCAAAAATCCTACCAAATTAGGAAGGCATGAGAAATATGTGTACGAATCCAGAGAAAATGGAATCAGATCAAAAGCATGTTCCTTTGAATTATCAAAACTAATTTACTGGGTGCAAAAGTTTCTGATTTTCAGCAGGATCAACACAACTATCACCGTAAGCTATCCTAAAGGTCTTAATTGGCACTTTATTTAAAAAAAGCTATAAAACATGATTACTACAGTAGCATAATCATGTGGACACACAAAAACAGTAAGGATGCATATTGGGTTGTCTCCCAACAAGCACTTTTATTTAATGCCTTTTAGCTAGGCATGATGATGACAATGATGCTCACATAAAAGATAAGAATTGAAACATAACGGGAGCATCATGAAGCATATTACTAGCACATTTAAGTCAAACCCACTTCCTATGCCTAGGGATTTTGTGAGCAAACAACTTATGGGAACAATAATCAACTAGCATACGAAGACAAAACAAGCATAACTTCAATATTTCAAGCACATAGAGAGGAAACTTGATATTATTGCAATTCCTACAAGCATATGTTCCTCCCTCACAATAATTTTTAGTGGCATCATGAATGAATTCAACAATATAACCATCATATAAAGCATTATTTTCATGATGCACAAGCATATAAATTTTACTACTCTCCACATAAGAAAATTTCTTCTCATGAATAGTAGTGGGAGCAAACTCACCAAAATAATTATCATGTGAGGCATAATCCAATTGAAAACTAAAATCATGATGACAAGTTTCATGGTTATCATTATTCTTAATAGCATACAAGTCATAATAATAATCATCATAGATAGCAACTTTGTTCTCATAATCAATTGGAACCTCTTCGAAATAGTGGATTCATCACTAAATAATGTCATGACCTCTCCAAATCCACTTTCATCAATATCATCATCATAAATAGGAGGCAAGCTTTCATCATAATAAATTTGCTCATCAAAACTTGGGGAACAAAAATATCATCTTCATCAAACATAGCTTCCCCAAGCTTGTGGCTTTGCATATCATTAGCATCATGGATATTCAAGGAATTCATACTAACAACATTGCAATCATGCTCATCATTCAAAGATTTTGTGCCAAACATTTTATAGACTTCTTCTTCTAGCACTTGAGCACAATTTTCCTTTCCATCATTCTCACGAAAGATATTAAAAAGATGAAGCATATGAGGCAAACTCAATTCCGGTTTTTTTGTAGTTTTATTTTCTAAACTAAACTAGTGATAAAACAAGAAACAAAAAGATTCGATTGCAAGATCTAAAGATATACCTTCAAGCACTCACCTCCCCGGCAACGACGCCAAAAAAGAGCTTGATGTCTACTACACAACCTTCTTCTTGTAGACGTTGTTGGGCTTCCAAGTGCAGAGGTTTGTAGGACAGTAGCAAATTTCCCTCAAGTGGATGACCTAAGGTTTATCAATCCATGGGAGGCATAGGATGAAGATGGTCTCTCTGAAACAACCCTGCAACCAAATAACAAAGAGTCTCTTGTGTCCCCAACACACCCAATACAATGGCAAAATCTATAGGTGCACTAGTTCGGCGAAGAGATGGTGATACAAGTGCAATATGGATGGTAGATATAGGTTTTTGTAATCTGAAAATATAAAAATAGCAAGGTAACTAATGATAAAAGTGAGCGTAAACAGTATTGCAATGCTAGGAAACCAGGCCTAGGGTTCATACTTTCACTAGTGCAAGTTCTCTCAACAATAATAACATAATTGGATCATATATCTATCCCTCAACATGCAACAAAGAGTCACTCCAAAGTCACTAATAGCGGAGAACAAACGAAAAGATTATGGTAGGGTACGAAACCACCTCAAAGTTATCCTTTCCGTTCTATCTATTCAAGAGTCCGTAGTAAAATAACATGAAGCTATTCTTTCCGTTCAATCTATCATAGAGTTCATACTAGAATAACACCTTAAGACACAAATCAACCAAAACCCTAATGTCACCTAGATACTCCATTGTCACCTCAAGTATCTGTGGGCATGATTATATGATATGCATCACACAATCTCAGATTCATCTATTCAACCAACACAAAGTACTTCAAAGAGTGCCCCAAAGTTTCTAACGGAGAGTCAAGATGAAAACGTGCCAACCCCTATGCATAAGTTCATTGAACCCGCAAGTTGATTACGAAAACATACATCAAGTAGATCACGTGAATATCCCATTGTCACCACAGATAAGCATGGCAAGACATACATCAAGTGTCCTCAAATCCTTAAAGACACAATCCGACAAGATAACTTCAAAGGGAAAACTCAATCCATTACAAGAGACTAGAGGGGGAGAAACATCATAAGATCCAACTATAGTAGCAAAGCTCGCGATACATCAATATCGTATCACCTCAAGAACACGAGAGAGGGAGAGATCAAACACATAGCTACTGGTACATACCCTCAGCCCCGAGGGTGAACTACTCCCTCCTCATCATGGAGAGCGTCGGGATGATGAATATGGACACCAGTGAGGGATCCCCCCTCTGGCATGGTGCCGGAACAGGCCCCCGAGAGGTTTTTGGTGGCTATAAAGGCTTGCGGCATTCGAACTCCCGATCTAGGTTATTTTCTGTCGGTTTCAGTATTTATAGGATTTTTTGGCCTAGGTCTCACGTCAGAGGGGTTTCCGGGTTGTCCACGAAGCAGGGGGCGTGCCCAGGTAAAGTGGGCATGTGCCCCACCCTCGTGGGCAGCCCGGGACTCTCCTGGCCCAACTCTTTCACTCCAGGGGCTTCTTTTGGTCGACAAAAGATCGTCAAAAATTGGCACGTCAATTGGACTCCGCTTGGTATTCCTTTTCTGTAAAACTCAAAAACAAGGAAAAAACAGAAACTGGCACTGGGCTCTAGGTTAATAGTTTAGTCCCAAAAATGATATAAAAATTCTTAGCAAAGCCCATAGACATCCAAAACAGATAATATAATAGCATGAATGCTACATAAATTATAGATACGTTGGAGACGTATCACCTATCCCCGACGGTTTCTGGGTCGTGTGGGAAGGACCCCTGTCGGTGTCAAAACCGGCGAATCTCGGGTAGGGGGTCCCAAACTGTGCGTCTAGGCGGATGGTAACAGGAGACAAGGGACTAGGGCTGCAAATGAGTCGAGCCCAAGCGAGTTGGAGTTGGCTCAGCTCAACTCATAAGAAAATTCGAGCGAGCTCAAACTGAGTGAAGCTCATGATCGAGTTGTAGAACATGACTCGTGCTCAGCTTGTAATGATCTCGAGTTGATCTCGAGTTAGTTTCGAGCTAAATGCGGTGGTAAAAATTATAATCTATGAATGAAAAACAAAAAAAGCCAATATGCTGGGAACCTTTGCCAAAATATAGGATATTTAACACATAGTTGACCACGTGCCATAATTAGGCCTAAATCTCCTCTGCACTTAATTAAGTTTCCATGTTCGTTGGTAAATAAAATGATGAAAAATTATGGACATAATATATGGTAATAAATTATCTTATTTCCATTTAATATATGGCATGATCATTTATAATGATATTCTATCGAGCTATCAAGCTAAAATTGAGCGAGCTAAAATTGGCTCAAGATCGGCTCGTTTCTCGGTCGATCTACATAAAGTGTTCAAACTCAGCTCCTTTCTTTTCGAGTCGATCTTCAGTCGAGTCAAAAAACGAGTCAATCTCGAGCCGCTCACGAGCCTCGAGCTTTTCTTGCAGCCCTACAAGGGACACGATGTTTTTACCCAGGTTCAGGCCCTCTCGATGGAGGTAAAACCCTACTCCTGCTTGATTAATATGGATGACATGGGTAGTAGAAGAGTTAATCTACCACGAGATCAGAGAGGCTAAACCCTAGAAGCTAGCCTATGGTATGATTGTTGTTCGTCCTACGGACTAAACCTCTCCGGTTTATATAGACACCGAAGAGGGCTAGGGTTAGACAGAGTCGGTTACAATGGGAGGAGATCTACATATCGTATCACCAAGCTTGCCTTCCACGCCAAGGAAAGTCCTATCCGGACACGGGATGAAGTCTTGAATATTGTATCTTCATAGTCCGGGAGTCTGGCCAAAGGTCATAGTCCGGCCATCCGGACACCCCCTAATCCAGGACTCCCTCAGAAGCCCCTGAACCAGGCTTCAATGACGACGAGTCCGGCGCCCAAATTTTTCTTCGGCATTGCAAGGCGGGTTCCTGCTCCGAATACTTCATAGAAGATGTTGAACACAAGGATAGTGTCCGGCTCTGTAAAATAAGTTACACATACCACCGTAGCGAGAATAATATCTGCACAAATCTAATCTGCTGACGTATTCCGTAGCATGACGTCATGCCACAGCCAAGTCTTCATTTGTTTTACTGTCCCACCTCAGCATGTTTAGCGAGGCGGTTTCCTTGGCACATCTTGTCAAAGCAGAGATCGCGTCCCCTTATTCCGGGATTCTCATCAATACGGGCGTGGGTAACCCAACCGCGCCATCAATCGCGGCGCTTGGGAGATAAGTGAGCTTTACTAGGCTGGTGGGGGCATGCAGTTTCGGCCTCCCATATAAGGGGATAAGAATTCACCCTTTCAATCTACACCTTCTTCCTCCTTTGCTTATCCATTTCCGTGCACTCGAGCTCCAGCGCCAAAGTCCGCACTTCCCACCTCAACCTTCTCCAATCATGTCCGGAGCGGGAGGTAGATGGATGGCCTCCACCGTCACGGAGGGGCACATCAAAAAGTTGAGGAAAGCCAGATACTTGTCTAACAACATCGCGCACCGGCTCCCAGATGAGGGGCAACTCATCCCCACCCCTAGGCCCCATGAGAGGGTGGTGTTCCTCACCCATTTCCTGCGCGGACTGGGCTTCCCACTTCACCCATTTGTTCGGGGGCTCATGTTCTACTATGGCTTGGATTTCCATGATCTGGCCCCGAACTTCATCCTCAACATCTCGGCGTTTATCGTCATGTGCGAGGCCTTCCTCCGTATTAAACCCCACTTCGGCCTATGGCTGAAGATCTTTAGCGTCAAGCCGAAGGTCGTGGGCGGCCCAAGCGGAGTGCAGAGGCGCCATGGTGGGCAAGATGCCCAACGTCACATGGCTCGAGGGCTCCTTCGTGGAAACCATCAAAGGGTAGCAATCGGGGTGGTTCTACATCACCGAGCCGCGTGACCCTAAGTGGGCAGCGACCCCCGAATTCCAATCTGGCATTCCCACACGGCTCACATCTTGGAAAGAGACGGGCCTTTTGTGGGGTAATCCGGAAGAGGTGACCGGACTCCAAACCTGCGTCCAAGACCTGGTAAACAAGAAGGTCAAACTTGTCAACGTAGTCTAGGCCATGCTCTTCTGTCGGATCCTCTCGTGTCAACGACGGGCCTTCAACTTGTGGGAGTTCGACCCGGCCCAAGACCAGACTTTGTCCAGGCTCTTCGACACAAAGCACGAGGACGCCTGGAAGGTGCTATTCAAGAGCTCCGAGGTCTCCCCTCCCATCACTGAGGATCGCGGATTCTGCGCCAAGCGCCAAGCCACCGAAGTAAGCTTGTTTTTGTCCTTTACGGGACACTTGATTTTCATAGTTTGACTCTATGCAGGATCTAAACTCCCGCTCCTTTGACAGGACTGGAAGAGGACGTCCGAACAGTTTGACTCTCCGGCCCCTTTGCCCGAAGGCCCAGCAGATGCACGCTTGACGAAGCTGCTGGTTCCGGCACCTCACATGGTGCCGGAGAAGAAGGCCAAGAAGAAGGCCACGGGGACTCGAAAGAGTTCCCGGCGCCTGGTGGTGTCGGATTCATCGCCCGACAACCCCGAAGCACCCTCCGCCTCCAAAGTCGAGGAGGAGTGAGGGATTCCTGGATTAGGGGGTGTCCGGATGGCTGGACTATGACCTTTGGCCGGACTCCCGGACTGTGAAGACACAAGATTGAAGACTTCGTCCCGTGTCCGGATAGGACTTTCCTTGGCGTGGAAGGCAAGCTTGGCGATTCGATATGAAGATCTCCTCCCGTTGTAATCGACTCTGTGTAAACCTAGCCCTCTCCGGTGTCTATATAAACCGGAGAGCTTTAGTCCATAGGACGAACAAAAATCATACCATAGGCTAGCTTCTAGGGTTTAGCCTCTCTGATCTCGTGGTAGAACAACTCTTGTACTACCCATATCATCAATATTAATCAAGCAGGAGTAGGGTTTTACCTCCATCGAGAGGGCCCGAACCTGGGTAAAAACATCGTGTCCCTTGTCTCCTGTTACCATCCGCCTAGACGCACAGTTCGGGACCCCCTACCCGAGATCCGCCGGTTTTGACACCGACATTGGTGCTTTCATTGAGAGTTCCTCTGTGTCATCACCTTTAGGCCCGACGGCTTCTTCGATCATCAACCACGACGCGGTCCAGGGTGAGACTCTTCTCCCCGGACAGATCTTCGTATTCGGCAGCTTCGCACTGCGGGCCAATTCGCTTGGCCATCTGGAGCAGATCGAAAGCTACGCCCCTGGCCATCAGGTCAGATTTGGAAGTTTAAACTACATGGCCGACATCCACGGGGACTTGATCTTCGACGGATTCGAGCCACGGCCAAGCGCGCCGCACTGTCACGATGGGCATGATCTAGATCTGCCGCTGGACAGCGCCCAGAGCGCCGCTCAAGTGTCTGCTCTGACCCTTAGCTCGGAGCCGACCACGCCAGTCGGGGATGGACGGTTGGACGCCGCCCCAGGAGCCGCAATTTCTACGGCGATCGAGCCGGTACCAGCCTAGTCCTTTGTGAGGCCTGTGACTCCAAGGTGCCGGACTCCTTTCCGGACTCCGAATCTCCTGCACCCCTTCTGATCGAACCCGATTGGGCTCCGATCATGGAGTTCACCGCCGCGGACGTCTTTCAGCACTCGCCCTTTGGCGACATCCTGAATTCACTAAAGTCTCTCTCTTTGTCAGGAGAGCCCTGGCCGGACTATGGTGAGCGAGGTTGGGATGCGGACGACAAAGAAATTCGAACCCCGCCCGCCACCCACTTCATAGCCACTATCGACGATCTAACCGACATGCTCGACTACGACTCCGAAGACATCGACGATATGGACGCCGATGAAGGAGACAATCGAGAACCAGCGCCTATAGAGCACCAGACAATCACCTCATCACACGATGTATACATGGTGGACACACCTAAAAGAAGCAATGGCGAGGATCAGAAAGGCGCAACCAGGGACCATTCCCTCGAAAAACAATCAAAGCGGCGGCGTAAGTGCCGCGCCAAGCCCCACCTCGATAGAGACCCAGCCATAGAGCAGGGCGAATCAAAGGAAGACGAACATGCCATCGAGCAACCGTCCAAACAGGGCAGACAAACCGAACAATCCGTCCCCGGCAAAGATAATAGTCCGGACGACCTCACGCCGGACAAGTCGCTGGAGCACCGGAACCTCCACCAAAGGCTCGTCGCCACTGCACGTAGCCTGAAAAAGCAGAAGCGGAATCTAAAAACAGCGGAAGATGCACTCAGAATCGGATGGGGCAAAGTACTCAATACCGCACACAAGTACGGCAACAGTAATCACACAAAGAGCTATCCGAAGCGGAAATTACTACCAAAATTTGATGAAGAGGCCTTAGAGCCCCCACAGTCAAAAAACAATGAAGCCACCAGGTCAGATAGACGACCCCACGATCAACCTCAAGCAACAAAGGGCGCCGCACTCAATACGGCACGCGATCCGCCCAAGGATTCGCATCAAAAAACCGGTCCAACCAGATCCATCTACGGGCCAAGAAAGCAAGCTCTAGTGAGCAATGCAATGCAAAAAATATCCGAACATCGTGGCACACCTACAAACAGGGGCGCCGCACATCCCCTATGTTTCACCGATGAGGTACTGGATCATGAATTTCCAGTGGGATTCAAGCCCGTAAACATAGAAGCATACGACGGAACAACAGACCCTGGAGTCTGGATCGAGGATTATATCCTGCACATACACATGGCCAGAGGAGATGACCTTCACGCCATAAAATACTTACCCCTTAAGCTCAAAGGGCCAGCCCGACATTGGCTTAAAACCCTTCCCGAAAACACCATAGGAAGTTGGGAAGAGCTCGAGGATGCTTTTCGGGCAAATTTTCAAGGGACCTATGTCCGACCTCCGGATGCAGACGATCTGAGTCATATAACTCAACAACTCGGAGAGTCAGCCCGGAAACTCTGGAACAAATTTCTTACTAAAAAGAATCAGATAGTCGACTGTCCGGATGCCGAAGCCCTAGCAGCTTTCAAAGATAGCGTCCGAGACGAATGGCTCGCCAGACACCTCGGCCAAGAAAAGCCAAGAACAATGGCCGCATTAACAAGCCTCATGACCCGCTTTTGTGCAGGAGAGGATAGCTGGTTGGCAAGAAGCAGCACCAGCGACCCAAGTACATCCGAACTAAGAGATGGAAATGGGAAACCGCACCATAACAAAGAACAGCGCCGGATCAAGGATAACAGCCCAATGAGCACGACAGTCAATGCCGGATTCAAAAGCTCTCGGCAAAATCAGAAAAAGCTGCCCCCCAAGGATGACAGGGACGAGCTATCTAACCTCAACAAAATCTTGGACAAAATATGTCAAATCCAGAGTACTCCCGGGAGACCTGCAAACCACACCCACAAAGATTGTTGGGTCTTCAAGTAGTCCGGCAAACTCAACGCCGAACACAAGGGGCTCGACACACCAAGCGAGGATGACGACGCGCCCACAAACAGAACACCGGAGAACAAAAGAAGTTCCCATAAGAAGTCACAACAGTAAATTCACTTCAGGTGACAAAAGGGAAAAACAGAATGGCGCCTACGAAGATACACGCCATACGGCCTGCCCCAAAGGAGGCCCGCCACTGGTTGTTAGAACCAATCACTTTCGATCATCAGGATTACTCCAGAGGTATCCGGAACGCAGGCTGGACTGCCTTGGTCTTGGATCCGATTATTGACGGACTCCAATTTACACAAGTCCTAATGGACGGCGGTAGTGACCTAAACCTGTTATATCAGGACACAATCCGCAAACTGGGGGTAAACCAAGCAATAATTCGCCATGGCAACACTTCCTTTCAAGGAGTCACGCCGGGCCTAGATACCCAGAGTATGGGTTCCCTTTCATTAGAAGTCATGTTCGGCTCACCCAACAACTTCCGAAGCGAAAAGCTAACCTTCCACATCGCCCCATTCATAAGTTGCTATCAAGCGCTACTGGAACGCGAAGCTTTCGCCCGCTTTAACGCAATACCGCATTATGCATCCCTCACATTCAAAATGCCCGGTCCACGAGGCATCATCTCATTAAAGGGAAATATCAAGTGATCCCCGAAGTGCGGATAATGGTGCGGCTGCCTTGACAGCCGCACACTAAACCAGCTTTACTACCCCGGACACGGCTCGACGAGTCCGTCGTAAACATACAAAGGCTTGATAGCCGCATAACCCTATACAAGGGGCTCCGCGTGTTTACACCAGGAGACAATACGGATCAATTCCACTCATGTCTCTGTATTATATTTTGTTTATTTTAATATAAATTTCTCGCACGATTATTTTTCACTAAGTTCCTCTCTTTCGCAGACGAACACCGTGCTACACCCGTCCAGGATACGGCACAATGGAGACACACGCGCAGACGTGCAGTAGGGACCCGTTTTAAGGATTCTTTTGAGATTAAGACCCTGCGTAAACCTTTTTTATGTCTCTTGTTGATAACATCCCCCGGTTTGCGCTATAACCAAGGACGAGGCTGGCGTCTTGGCATGTGGCCACGCTAGAATTTTGCGCGTTCCTGGGCACCAGGGGCTTCTTACCAAGGGCTTTTATTCTGCCCATTTTCATAAAGACTGAATACCTTAGGGAGTGTTCGGCGTCGCGAGTTTGGCCTTATATGCATCAGCTCCGAATCATGTCTTTGGTCAAATGTTGGGTTTTCCTGGCTCCTGTGTTTTGCTGCCTTACGTTCCGCTCTATCGGCTAAGGCGACACCAGGAGAACTACTGCGATTGTGCCCCGGTTCGGCCAGGCGAGCACCTCAGTAGAGAAAGCCGAAAACTGACTGTCATGATATAGCGAGAGACTGGTCAACCACTCGATGACTTTCAGAATCTTTCGGATTCCTCAACATTAATGAAGGGCCGCTTCCCGGTCAGGCACACACGCGCCCCAAATTCGGGCGAGCGCGGTGCCCCTACGGGCTATTCAGTAGCCCCACTGTCAAACTCCTATGGCTAAGTGAAAGTGATAAAGCATTATAGTCTGGTTGCCTAGTTCGCTGCGCTATCACCTCCTTTATAGGACCAAGACGTTGGGTTAAGTGTGAAAAGGCGCCTTTTTGCGAACACCCCCGCATTATATGCATGGGGGCTGAAGCCAACGACTGCCATCTTTCAGGTTATATACACATATACATTAACGGCCGCACAGGAGGCATTATAATTATTGCAAGCACAAGTATAAAAAGCTTTTATATTCTATCAAAATATTTGTTTTACAATAGCATATGCTATTCGAACACAACATGCTTCGAGCACTGCGCTTCTATTAAACGAGCGCCCTGAAGAACTTCCTCAAAGTAGTGCTTGGCAGGTACTCGGCTTTCGTCTGAACCCCGGGATGCAACAACACTGGCCTTCATATCCGCCCAGTATGTTTTGACATGGGCAAGAGCCATCTGTGCACCCTCTATGCACGCCGACCTCTTCATTGCATCAACATGCGGCACCAAAGCAAGGAACTGCTGCACCAAGCTAAAATAACTCTTTGGCTTTGGCTCTTCCGGCCATAGACGACTCGCAACATACCTCATGGTGAGTCCGGATAACCTGTTTAGCTCCGCCCAGGCGGCCAAACAGTCGGATTGCGAAAGTGGGTGTTCTAGATTGTGGAACTGCGACCAAAAAAGTTCTTCCAATTCATGGTCACCTCGACCCCGGAAGTGTTCGGTCGCGTCTGCCGCACTCGCTGCCAAATCCAGATAAGTGTTCTCCGCACTCCACTGTCGGTCTAACGGAGCATACCTAGGATCCCTGAACTTCATCTGCAGCATATAGGGCTTTCCAGCCATGATATCTCCGGCCTGACGTAGCTCCTCCTTCATAGCTCTCATTGCAGAGCGAGTATCCTTGGCCTCGGCAGTGATCTTTTCAAGGTCCTTCTGAGCCGCCCTATCTTCTTGTACAAGAAATTTACAGCGGTCGGTAGCATCCTTTAATTTTATAGCCATCTCGGCTATTACTTTCTTGCTCTGGCAGTGAGCAGTTTGTTCGGCTTTTAGCTCGTCAGCCGCTTTAACGGCAGCCGCATCACTTTTTCTTGCTTGCTCCTTGGCTCGGGCAAGTTCCGCCCGAAGGTTCTCCACGGCAGCAGCACCATCTACATTAAGCACGTATCTTATAAGGCACGAGCATCGAGCTCCTCTTATCAAATGTCTTTGGAACATACCTTGTGGCTCGTCTAGCCGCTTATTTACAAGTGCGATGTCAGCATCTGCTACGTCAACTTGCCGCTTTAGCTCGGCAGATTCGTTAGTCCGGCTAGCCACCGAACGCCTCACCACCTTCATAGAAAAGGTGACATATTATACCTGGGGTTATGATCCTCTGTGCGCCGTCATTTTTGACAACACATAGAGTCTCAGGGGCTACTATTTATACAGGGCGCATTTTATATATATGCGGCTCTACCAAAAGGTACACCTTTTCACGTACCTCAAATCCTGTCAGTAAACTCCTGGCGGCCTCGTACAATCCGCTTTCTGCGGATGAAATCCTTCCAATCACCGTGTTCATCAACATACGGTGTTCTTCTGAGATAGACGCTCGCCCGAGCAGATCCTTCAGCCCCTCCGACCGCGCACCAGAGGGTGCCGGACTAGCCTGACGACCTTTTTCAGGGTCCGGACTTGGAGAAACCCTCCGACACGACACCTCAGGGTCGCGTGCCTCCTAAGACAGTGCAGCTAGGGGAGGCGTTTCGCTCTCCATCATCTCCGGATGAAGATCCCCTGAAGATGAGCCCTGCTGAGAAGGGTTGAGGTCCGAACTGCAAAGTAATATTTCGGCTATCTTCCTCAGAAATAAAACAGGGATGTTACTCATTTTGGAGCCCCTCTCTTTACTTACGGCTTGGTGGAGAGCTGATCCCCTTGGGGGCGCAATGCGGCTGGGGCATTTGCCGGCGCCGGATCCTCTGGCGAAGATTTCTTCCCCCGTTTTGAGGCCATCCCCTCCGGGTCTTCAGAGGCAGTCCTTTTCTTTCCCTGGTTGGGGGAATTCTCGATTCCTCCCTTTCTGACAGCCTCCTTCACGGAGGCGGTATCTCCTTGGTTCCCCTCTTCGCCTTCTGCCAAAGGTGCAATCTCCAGCATCCTGGTTAACACGGGATCCGGCATGGTCTCGGGCAGGGGGGCTGGACACCTGATAAGCTTTGCTTTCGCTATCCACTCCTGTTCAAAGGATAGCTCTGTTAAGGGAAATTTTATGATAAAAATATGGATGGCGTGTCCAAATACGGGGCTACTTACTTGGGCATCCGGGCGATTGCAGCTCAGACCTGCGTCCTCGGACAAGTCCGGACACCTTGCTTGTGATCCGAAGAACAATTTGTACATCTCCACGGGCGTCATGCCCATAAAGTGTTGGAGGACTCGCGGTCCCTCCGGATTAAATTCCCACAGGCGTAGAGGGCGACGTTTGCAGGGCAGCATGCGGCGAATTAGCATAACTTGCGCCACTACGGTCAAGTTGATATCTCTTTCTAGGAGATCTCGAATGCGGCCCTGCAGCAAGGGCACGTCTTTGGATGGCCCCCAGATAAGCCCTTCATTGACCCATGACGCTAGCCGTGGTGGGGGACCCGAGCGAAAAGCAGGTGGCGCCACCCATGTGGTGCCCCTGGGGGCTGTGATGTAAAACTAGTCCCGTTGCCATAAGCCGAACTCCTCTTGGAAAGAGCCCTTGGGCCATGGAGCATCGGCCACCTTGCTTATGGTGGCTCCTCCGCACTCAGCGTGCTGCCCCTCGATCATCTTCGGTTCTACCTTGAAGGTTCTAAGCCACAATCCGAAGTGAGGAGTAATATGGAGGAAGGCCTCACACACGACAATGAACGATGAGATTTGGAGGATGGACTCCGGGGCTAAGTCATGAAATTCCAGCCCATAATAAAACATAAGCCCCCTCACAAAGGGATCAATCGGGAAGCCTAGCCCCCAAAGGAAGTGGGATGTGAACACCACACTCTCACCGGGCTGGGGAGTGGGAATGGCCGGCCCTTGAGCAGGCAGCCTATGCGAGATTTCGCCGGTTAGATACCTGGCATCTCTCAGCTTTCGCACGTCTTCTTCCGTAACGGAGGAAGGCATCCACCGGCCTTGAAGGTCGGAGCCGGACATCATCGAAGGTCCAAAGTGCCTAAAACTGGAGCTTTGGGTGTTAGAACTTGAGGCGAGGGGCGGATTCGATTGAATTGAAAAGAAAGGAGTCGAGCCTTGGTCTCTTTATAAAGAGGTTGAATACCAAGAGCCCTCCCCGTAACCGTCTGGGACTCGCTTTCAATTAGGGAGTCATACCAAAGGCACGGTTGGGTTACCCACGCTCGTATTGATGAGAATCCCGAAATAAGGGGACACGATCTCTGCTTTGACAAGACGTGCTAAGGAAACCGCCTCGCTAAACGCGCTGAGGTGGAACAGTAAAACGATTTGTAAAGGCTTGGCCGTGGCGTGATGTCACGCTGCGGAATACGTCAGCAGATTAGATTTGTGCAGATATTATTCTCTCTATGGTGGAATGTGGAACTTATTTTGCAGAGCCGGACACTATCCTTGTGTTCAACATCTTCTATGAAATATTCGGAGGAGGAACTGCCTTGCAATGCCGAAGACAATTTGCACGCCGGACTCGTCGTCATTGAAGCCTGGTTCAGGGGCTACTAAGGGAGTCCTGGATTAGGGGGTGTCCGGATAGCCGGACTATGACCTTTGACCGGACTCCCAGACTATGAAGACACAAGATTGAAGACTTCATCCCGTGTCCGGATAGGACTTTCCTTGGCGTGGAGGGCAAGCTTGGCGATTCGATATGAAGATCTCCTCCCATTGTAACCGACTCTGTGTAACCCTAGCCCTCTCCGGTGTCTATATAAACCGGAGAGATTTAGTCCATAAGACGAACAACAATCATACCATAGGCTAGCTTCTAGGGTTTAGCCTCTCTGATCTCGTGGTAGATCAACTCTTGTACTACCCATATCATCAATATTAATCAAGCAGGGGTAGGGTTTTACCTCCATCGAGAGGGCCAGAACCTGGGTAAAAACTTCGTGTCCCTTGTCTCCTGTTACCATCCGCCTAGATGCACAGTTCGGGACCCCCTACCCGAGATCCGCCGGTTTTGACACCGACAAGGAGGAAGAAGAAGCCTCTCCCCTCCAGCGGGGGGAGGAAAGAAAAGGAAGGCCGCCCCAACTAGGGAGGCCGGAGGGTCCAAGAAGGGGAAGACCCTTCTTCCGGACCACGCCTCCGGCGCCGACGACGGCGGAGAGGAATGGCCATTCAGGGCCAAGCCCCTGGCAAAATCATAAGTATCCGGATACCAGAATAACTTATGGCGTTCCTCTATTGTACAATACCTTCTGACGCCGAATTCAATCATGCAGTCCGCCCAAGGCTCAGCTCAGCGATTTGTCGAGCGGCTCCCTGGATTCGTCGGATGTGAATAGTGCTTCACTCCCGATGGCCTCCTCCCCTCGCCCTATGGACGATGCCGAGGTGGAGTCCCAAAAGGGGCTAAACCAGGAGGAGGTGGTCCTGGAGGCGCCACAAGGCGACCTCCCGGACTCCAGGCCCAAAGGGGATGAAGCCCCAGAGGGATCTAAGTCCGGCCTTGGGCCGGACACCGTTCCAAAACCTTCAGTGATTCCGGAGTCCGGTAGGCGTCCCCCTTGCAAGAAGGGCAATCCTACGACACCGGCGGCCTCCGTCCAACCGGAGGCGTCGGACAATTTGCTAGAGGTGCTTAACGACACCTCCATCGACGAGGAGCACCGCACTGTTATGAGTGCGGTGATTCAGAAGGTTCAGTCTGCCAAGAGCGGGCTGACAGAAGCGTGTACCAACCTTCTAATAGGCTTTAAGGTATGTATTTAAAACATATAAAAATGTTACCGCATAGACAGTAGCCCCTGATGCTCAGTTTGGTCTTCGGAAAGAAAAGCTAGACTGAGGATCGAAAAAAGATATACGCAAGAGTCTAACATAAATATGTCAAATGGGAATGCAGGCTGCGCTGCTAACCTCTACCGCACTGACTGCGGAGGTTGATGCATTGAAGTAGAGCCTCGAGCGGTCCGAGAACGAGCTCGTCCTTGCCAAGAAGAAGCTCGAGGACAAAGAAGGTATATAGTAGCTTATGTAAGTGTATATATAAATACCTGGTTGCAAGTAATGACAGGACCAACGTGAATGTTACAGGGGCCACAACCGAGGTGACGACCCTGAAGGAAGCGCTTTCCAAGGCCGAAGATAATGCGGCAATGGAGTGCTCCGAGCGAGAGAAACAAGAGGCGGAGGTGGCGGAGGTGCGGCAAGAGCTCAATGCTCTTCTGAAAAAACATGAGAGTTTAGAGCTTGACTCAAAGACTCGAGAGTCCGAGCTTGCCTCGGCACTTGAAAGCGCCAAATCTGCCAAGGCCGAAGCCCAGAAAGCCCTCCAGGAAATTGAGGCGATGAAAAGGATTGCGTCGGGTAAGGCATTCTTTATGCAAAGCAAGCACGTGAAAGTAAATTACCTGTTACTTACCCAAATCCGGAGCTCTCCAGGAGCATTCGCAGATTTGCCCCGCAGTGTATCCAACGCCGCCGCATTCTACCGGGCCGAGGAAGGGAGCTCGACGGAGAAGGTGTTCTAGTCCCAGTATGCTGGGGCCGGACACCCGGTGCCCCTGAGCGACCAGCTGAAGCAGCTAGTCGAGCTTCATAAGGCAGCCGAACAAGCCATGAAGGGCCTGATAGGCCGGCTGTGGCCTGGGGAGGCCATGCCTTTGAGCTACTTTGGGCTGGTGCGGCGGATGGTGGACGCCTGTCCCGGGCTTGAAGTCATCAAGCGCTCCGTTTGCATCGAAGGCGCCCGTAGGGCTTTTGCCCATCCAAAAGTGCACTGGGGCAAACTGGATGCTGAGAAGCTAGTGATAGAGGGGCCACCGGAGGGGAAGGAGCATCGCAGGCCCAAGATGTATTATGAGGGTGTCCTGAAGGGTGCCCGTCGTGTGGCGGATGAATGTACCAGGGATGTAATTTTTGAGTAAACTCGCTCGTGTTTATCCTATGCGCTGAAAACTTGTTCATATGCGCTAAGCAACGCTTTTTGAATTTAAAATATTACCTTCTGTGCGGCCGTTTATTAAATCTGAGAGATGCAAGTCGTCGGCTTCTACCCCCATACCAGAGTGCTGGGGTGTTCGGGATAAACCTGAGTACTCTTGTTCCCATTCTTTGGTCCATCGAGGGAGGCGCTCAGCACAACGAACAAGGCAATCAGACTTATAATGCTTTATCACACTCACTTAGCCATAGAATTCTATAATTTTAAATTTCGGCGAAGCCCCTAGTATTCGGAAGACCGAGTTCGGGGCGCTATCCACGCCTAGGCCGGACAAAGCCAGCTCCTCGCTCTAAGCGGCATAAGTCTTTAAGGACTTGAGAAACCTCTCGAACAGTGACCGGTCTCTCGCCCTATCATGACGGTCAGTTTTAGCTTTCTCTACTGAGGTGTTAACCCAGCTCAACTAGGGCACAATCGCAGTAGTTCTCCCAGTGCTACCTTAGCCGACATAGCGGAACGTAAGGTACCAAAACATGGTAGCCGGGCAAACCCAACTATTGACCCAAGACATGATTTGGAGCCGATGCATATAATGCTATAGGTTCGGGGTGCTGCACTCATGAGAGTGTTCGGTCTTCTCACACCGTATTATGGGGTACTTAAGCCCCTGGTGTATTGGTCGTACCAAAGTGTACGGTTGCATAATGTCATAACTGAACATATTTATATAAAAAATGAGTGCAATAATAGACAAGAGCTATGTATTGTTTATTAAAAGGGCTGCTATGAGAGAAGAATGATACAAATAGTGCGATACACAAGAGATGGGATTATTTAACATGTCCCCCTCCAAGGGCAAGCTGCGAGACTTTAAGTAAGACAGGTATTTAGCTCGTTATATAGACCACCTGGGCATTTGAGGTGGCCTGTTGTCTCCCTTGCTGTTGCATCGTGTGTTCGGCGATTGTACTGCCGGACAGGCCTTCCGAATAGTGGAGTCCTGAAAGTATATAAAAGAAGAAGAAATGGCAAAATCGGGAGCCCCTAGTGCGGTTGAGCTGCATTCTGGGCGTGCCGTGGTTGTGCCCCTCCCCTTATGCCCATGGTATTTCCAGAGCGTAATTATGTACGCGTGGTACTGGTATCGCAATCTCGCGAGGGCTAGGGTTGGGGCCGCACTGCTATGCTTGCTCGGAACGTGCCAGACGGTTTTGTTGTAGGTTACTTCGGGCGCATTTGACGTTGTCCGGACGTTTAACAATCAGACTGGAGAATTGCCTTGAGAGGCTACTTTGTACTTCCGCTGCCAGGGCCGCCGTGTGTTCCTCTGTTCGGAGAGAGCGTTCGGTGTTTCCATTGACCGTAATGACTCCACGAGGGCATGGCATCTTGAGCTTGAGATATGTGTAGTGCGACACCGCATAGAATTTTGCAAATGCGGTTCGTCCAAGCAGGGCGTGATAGCCACTGTAGAACGGGACTATGTCGAAGGTTAACTCCTCGCTTCGGAAATTATTAGGGATCTGAAGACCACTTCAAGCGTAACTGAGCCTGTACAGCTAGCTTCTACACCTGGTATGACGCCTTTGAAGGTCGCCTTTGTGGGTTTAATCCTTGAGGGATTTATACCCATTTTTCGCACTGTATCCTGATAAAGCAGGTTCAGGCTGCTGCCGCCATCCATGAGGACTCTAGTAAGGTGAAATCCGTCAATGATTGGGTCTAGGACCAATGCGGTGAATCTGCCGTGACGAATGCTAGTGGGGTGGTCCCTTCGATCAAAAGTGATCGGGCAGGAGGACCATGGGTTGAACTTTGGGGCGACTTGCTCCAATGCATAGACGTCCTTGAGCACACGCTTCCGTTCCCTTTTGGGGATATGGGTTGCGTATATCATGTTCACCGTCCGCACTTGTGGGGGAAAGCCCTTCTGTCCTCTGTTGTTCGGCGGCCGGGGCTCCTCCTCGTCTTTGCTATGCAGCCCCTTGTCTCTGTGTTCGGCACTTAACTTCCCTGCCTGCTTGAACACCCAAAAATCCCTGTTGGTGTGATTGGCTGGTTGTTCGGGGGTGCCGTGTATCTGGCATGAGCGGTCGAGTATTCGGTCTAAACTGGACGGGCCTGGAGTATTTCTTTTGAATGGCTTTTTCCGCTGACCGGGTTTAGAGCCTCTGAATCCGGCATTAACTGCCATATCCTTAGTATTGTCGCCGTTAATGCGGCGCTTATGCTTGTTACGATGCGACCTGCCATTGTTGTCCCTTGTATCTGAATTACCAGGGCTCTTGGTCATGTTATTGCTACGAGCTAGCCAACTGTCTTCTCCCGCGCAAAAGCGGGTCATGAGTGTCGTGAGGGCTGCCATAGATTTTGGCTTTTCCTGTCCTAGGTGCCGGGCAAGCCATTCGTCTCGGATGTTATGTTTGAAGGATGCAAGGGCCTCTGTGTCCAGACAGTCGACTATTTGATTTTTCTTGGTTAGGAACCGCGTCCAGAATTGTCTAGCCGATTCCTCTGGCTGCTGAATTATGTGGCTTAGGTCATCGGCGTCTGGTGTTCGCACATAAGTGCCCTGGAAGTTGTCGAGGAATGCGGATTCTAGGTCCTCCCAACAACCAATTGACTCTGCTGGCAAGCTGTTAAGCCAATGCCGAGCCGGTCCTTTAAGCTTGACCGGGAGGTATTTGATAGCGTGTAGATCATCACCACGGGCCATGTGGATATGAAGGAGATAATCCTCGATCCATACTATAGGATCTGTTGTGCCATCGTATGATTCGATGTTTACGGGTTTAAAACCCTCGGGGATTTGATGATCCATTACTTCATCTGTGAAGCATAGTGGGTGTGCGGCGCCTCTGTACTGGGCTATATCACGACGTAGCTCGGATGAGCTTTGTCTATTGTATTTGGCCTGGCCGTATTTGCCATATCCGGCATGACAGTTATCGTCACGTGTCGTGGGGTGCCCACGTGATCCGTAGATCGATCTTGTTTGCCTTGCCTTGTCCTCCAATATTTCTCGCAGGTCTGGCGCATTTCCCCGTGCCTTGGTACTTTTTGAGCGGAGCCGGGGTGCGGCTTGAGTTGAGGGCCAAAAGGCCTCTCTGTCGCGGCCACGGGGTGGCCGATCGGCCGCATCATACGCTGGTGATGTAGGTTTAGTTGCTTCCTCCTCTAGTTGGGGTAGTATCCTGCGCTTTGGGTAGCTCTTGGAGGGGCGTTCGAGTTTATACTCTTCGGCCGCCAGGACTTCAGTCCATCTGTCGGCTAGCAAATCTTGGTCAGCTCTAAGCTGCTGCTGTTTTTTCTTGAGGCTGCTTGCCGTGGCCATAAGCCTGCGTTTGAAACGCTCTTGTTCGACGGGATCCTCTGGCACGACAAATTCGTCATCGTTGAGGCTTGCCTCGTCTTCGGAGGGAGGCATATAATTGTCGTCCTCGACCTCTCTATCTGCCACTCTCTTATGAGGGCTGGCTTCTCCATCCTCCTGCGCTAAATCCTGCTGGAGGGGGTTGTCTTCGGCACTGTCCAGGGTGTTATTGTCTCTGGTGCCAGAATCGCCGTTTTTGCTGTGGCGGGATTTAGAGTGGCGCCGCTGACATCGGCGCTTAGGCTGTTTCTTGGAGGAGTCATCCTCCGTTGTTCCATCGCCATTCCCTTCCTTTGGGGTGTCCACCATGTATATGTCATATGACGAGGTGGCTCTCCAGTCCCCTATAGGCGCTGGTTCTTGGTTGTCTCCTTCATCAGCGTCCATACCATCGATGTCTTCGGAGTCGAAGTCGATCATGTCGGTTAAATCATCGACAATGGCTATGAAGTGGGTGGTGGGTGGGTTTCGAATTTCTTTGTCGTCCGCATCCCAACCTTGCTGACCATAGTCCGGCCAGGGCTCTCCTGATAAAGAGAGACTTTAGTGAATTCAGGATGTCGCCAAAGGGCGAGTGCTGAAAGATGTCCGCGGCGGTGAACTCCATGATCGGAGCCCAATTGGGTTCGATCGGAAGGGGTGCGGAAGATTCGGAGTTCAGAAAGGAGTCTGGCACCTTGGAGTCACAAGCTTCATAAAGGACAAGGCTGGTATTTGGCTCGATCGCCATAGAGATTGCAGCCCCGAGGCGGCGTCCAACCATCCGTCCTCAATTGGCATGGTCGGCTCCGAGCTAAGGGTCGGAGCGGACACCTGAGCGGCGCTCTGGGCATTGTCCGGCGGCAGAGCTAGATCATGCCCATCGTGACAGTGCGGCGCACTCGGCTGTGGCTCGAATCCGTCGAAGATCAAGTCCCCGCGGATATCAGCCGTGTAGTTCAAATTTCCAAATCTGACCTGATGGCCAGGGGCGTAGCTTTCGATCTGCTCCAGTTGGCCAAGCGATTTGGCCCATAGTGCAAAGCTGCCGAACACGAAGATCTGTCCGGGGAGAAAAGTCTCACCCTGGACCGCGTCGTGGTTGATGATTGAAGAAGCCATCAGGCCTAAAGGTGACGACACAGAGGAACTCTCAATTAAAGCACCAATGTCGGTGTCAAAACCGGCGGATCTCGGGTAGGGGGTCCCGAACAGTGCATCTAGGTGGATGGTAACAGGAGACAAGGGACACGATGTTTTTACCCAGGTTCGGGACCTCTTGATGGAGGTAAAATCCTACTCCTGCTTGATTAATATTGATGATATGGGTAGTACAAGAGTTGATCTACCACGAGATCAGAGAGGCTAAACCCTAGAAGCTAGCCTATGGTATGATTGTTGTTAGTCCTACGGACTAAACCTCTCTGGTTTATATAGACACCGGAGAGGGCTAGGGTTACACAGAGTCGGTTACAATGGGAGGAGATCTACATATCGTATCGCCAAGCTTGCCTTCCACACCAAGGAAAGTCCTATCCGGACACGGGACGAAGTCTTCAATCTTGTATCTTCATAGTCAGGGAGTCCGACCAAAGGTCATAGTCCGGCCATCCGGACACCCCCTAATCCAGGACTCCCTCAACCCCACTATCGCAGTCACTCACTAGGCGACAGTTCAGCATGCCGTCGCGGAAAGGGGTTAAAAACCATTTGTATAGCACCTCGCTGTACCAGTGGGTGTACCCAATAGTTTCTTTAGGGAATCCTACGAAGACACACTTTTCCGATTTAGTATCGAGCTTATCAGGCTGAAGCCTTTTGACATAAGCATCACATCCCCAAACTTTAAGATATGACAACTTAGGTTTCTTGCCAAAACACACTTCATACGGTGTCGTCTCAACGGATTTAGATGGTGCCCTATTTAACGTGAATGCGGCAGTCTCTAATGCATAACCCAAAATGATAGTGGTAAATCAGTCAGAGGCATCATAGAACGCATCATATCTAATAAAGTACGGTTACGATGTTCGGACACACCATTACGCTGTGGTCTTCCGGATGGCGTGAGTTGTGAAACAATTCCACATTGTTTTAAATGAAGGCCAAACTCGTAACTCAAATATTTGCCTCCACGATCAGATCGTAGAAACTTTATTTTCTTGTTACGATGATTATCCACTTCACTCTGAAATTCTTTGAACTTTTCAAATGTTTCAGACTTGTGTTTCATCATGTAGATATATCCATACCTACTCAAATTATCTGTGAAAGTCAGAAAATAATGATATCCGCCATGTGCCTCAACACTCATCGAACCGCATACATCAGTATGTATTATTTCTAGTAAGTCATTAGCTGTCTCCATTGTTTCGGGGAACGGAGGTTTAGTCATATTGCCCATGAGGCATGGTTCCCAAGTATCAAATGATTCATAATCAAGTGATTCCAAAAGTCCATCCGCATGGAGTTTCTTCATGTGCTTTACACTAATATGACCTAAACGGTAGTGTTGTATGTATCTTGCACTATCATTATCAATTTTGCATCTTTTGGCATCAATATTATGAATATGTGTATCACTATGATCGAGATTCAACAAGAATAGAGCATTCATCAAGGGTGCATGACCATAAAAGATATTACTCATATAAATAGAACAACCTTTATTCTCTGACTTAAATGAATAACCGTCTCGAAATAAACAAGATCTAGATATAATGTTCATGCTCAACACTGGCACCAAATAACAATTATTGAGGTCTAAAACTAATCCCGAAGGTAGATGTAGAGGCAGCGTGCCAACGGCGATCACATCGACCTTGGAACCATTTCCGACATGCATCGTCACCTCGTCCTTAGCCAATCTTCGTTTATTCCGCATCTCCCGTTTCGAGTGACAAATATGAGCAACCGAACCAGTATCAAATACCCAGGCACTACTACGAGCATTAGTAAGGAACACATCAATAACATGTATATCAAATATACCTTTGTTCACTTTGCCATCCTTCTTATCCGCCAAATACTTGGGGCAGTTCCGCTTCCATTGACCACTCTGTAGTAGAAGCACTCAATATCAGGCTTAGGTCCAACTTTAGGCTTCTTCATGGGAGCGGTAACTTGCTTGCCGTTCTTCTTGAAGTTCCCTTTCTTTCCATTGCCCTTCACTCTAAAAAAAGACACATCCATGACATTTTGGGCCGAACGAATTTTTTTCCTGTCATGCTTATGACACTTCTATGACGATAATTGTGACAAAAGCACGTATCATCATAGATGTGGTGGGCTCCTACTTCTATGACAAAAAATCATGACAGAAAATGGGCTTTTCATCCTGGGCGGGCCGGGGAAGCACCTGCATGACATTCTTTGGGCCGTCCATGACGGAAAAATCATGGTAGAAGCGAGGGCAAGGAAAATTTTCGGGAGTTCCCGATTATGGTGGGTGGTCGGGGCCGAGCGATGCACGGAGGATTGCGCGTTTCTCTTGTACATGTACGCGTGTGTATAAGGTATTGGACTCTAACTGAACCCGAGCAAGGCGTTCACTTACTAAACCCGAGTGATTGCACTAGCTACGTTACTGAACCCAAGCGATCGATCCCTTGGCTATTAACTGAACCCGAGCAATTCCTTCGCTACTGCTGCTAACTGAAGCCGATCGAACATGCTGCTTGTTGATGAACAATGATCATTGTTGGGGGGTTGAATGAACAGTTCTGGTGGGGGTGGGATGAACAGGACCCCGTGGTAGTAGTAGGTCGTTGCCGCTGGATGAACAGGACCCCATGGTAGTAGTAGGCCGTTGCCGCTGGATGAACAGGACCCCGTGGTAGTAGTAGGCAGTTGCCGCTGGATGAACAGGACCCCGTGGAGGGATGATTGAACAGTAGCCAGTGGAGGCTGCATGGACAGGACCCCGTGAATGAATAGTAATCTATGGAGGCTGGAGGAAGTCGATGGTGGATGAACAGTAGCAGGTGGAGGCTGGAGGAAGTCGACGGTGGATGCACAGTAGCCCATGGAGTCTCGTTTTGCGGTACGCCACACCCCTCCCGATGAACAGGACACCGTTTCGATCGTAGGCTCTCCAACACAAGTCTGTTTCCTCAGTTTTGTGGTACGCCACACCCGTCTCGATCAACATGACCCCATTTCGACCGTAGGCACCCGAACATAAGTCCGTTTCCTCTATTTTGCGGTATGCGAGACCCTTCTCGATGAACATGACCCCGTTTTGACCATACGCCGTCGAACAGAAGGCCGTTTCCTCCATTCTATCGTACGCCAGAACTCGTTTCGGTTGTTCCGTCCAAGCCGGTTGCCTCCCGATGAACACGCAACGCTGTTTACTCCATGTTGACCCAGTCAGTTGGTTGCCGATGAACATGACGACGTCATTGTACGCGTTAGAGACCCCGACCGTATGTGCGTACGTAGCCATATTTACTATCTTCCAGCATGGCAGTACGCACGTGTACACGATATAGACGGGACTCTGTGACATGCTACATCGGTGCCTCTACTTCAACACATACAGCTCCTTACTCGGCCATGGTACATCGCTGCAGAGAGACCGATCAACCGCTATGTACGTACACGTTAGCGGCTAGACAGATAACGCTACCTTCGCTTCAACCTAGTGGGTCTTAGCTGTTAGGGGGTAAGAAGGCACTTCCTTTCATGTAAAGATAAAGGTAGTGGGCCCTAGCTATCATTGGGGGACGTTTTTTCGCTAAATACAGAGGCCCTTTCAGTGGGTCCGAGCTATCAGGTGGCGGAATCATTATTTTGCGCGTCATAAGGAGGCACTTCCTTGCATGCGACCATGGACCCAGCTATCAGCCTCTCCACGTAAGTTCCTCTTCTGATGGCTGTCATGTGTTGATCATGTTGATGATGCCATACCATCTGAGAGCTCCAAGGTGGTGGATGACGGCGCGACCTAGGAAGGGAACGACCCGGAGCCGGGGAATACGCAGCAGTGGATGGCCCCGCGGAGGAGAGTGCGAGGGTTGATTGGTTCAGCTGCGGTTTGAGGCTGCCATCACCGGATAATAACAGGGGGTGTGGGTGAGTAGAGGGAAGGCCTAGCCAACAGTGGGAGTAAGGTGGGGCGGTGAGGCCTGCACAGCAGCACAGCCGGCCACTGGAGGCAGGAGAAGGCGGTCCCGCCGGCCCTGGTTTGGGCGGCTGGTGCAAGAAGATCAGAGATTGAAGAAGCAGTAGGACCGTTCGATTAAAATCAAACAGTCACTACTGCTAGAATCATTTGTTGACTAAGTTGACAAAGCCCCGCGTACGCGTCAACTTAGTAGGCCCATAGGTCAACCTCCGAAACGGTGCGCCCCAAATGTCAGTGGGAGGAATCATTTTTTTGCGTAATAAGGAGGCAGTTGCTTGCGGTCAACCATGGACCATGGGGGTCCCTACTATAAGCCTCTCCATGTACATCCCTATTCCGATGGCTGTCGTTTGTTGAATGTAGACTATGTTGAGCACGCCGCGCTTAGAGCACCAAAGTGGTGGACGATAGTGAGGCCTTGGAATGGAATGACCCAGAGCCGGCGAAGACACAGTAGTGGATGCCCATGCTAAGGAGAGTATGACGGTTGACTGGTTCGACTGCGGCATGAGGCTGCTGTCACCGCAGAATAACAAGAGGTGCGGGTTGATAACCCACAAGTATAAGGGATTGCAACAGTTTTTGAGGGTAGAGTATTCAACCCAAATTTATAGATTCGACACAAGGGGAGCCAAAGAATATTTGTAAGTATTAGCAGCTAAGTTGTTAATTCAACCACACCTAGAGATCAATTATCTGCAGCAAAGTGATCAGTAGCAAAGTAGTATGATTGTTTTGATAGTAGTGACAACAGCAATAGTAACGGTAATAGTGATAGCAGTATTTTGTAGCAAGTGCAACAGTAACGATAGCAGTAGTAACTTAGCAGAAACAACATGAGATAAATTCGTAGGCATTGGATTAGTGATTTGTTGGATGATATTCATCATGTGACAGTTACAACCTAGGGTGATACGACACTAGCTCCAGTTCATAAATATAATGTAGGCATGTATTTCGTAAATAGTCATACGTGCTTATGGAAAGAACTTGCATGACATCTTTTGTCCTAGCCTCCCGTGACAGTGGGGTCCTATTGGAAACTAAGGGATATTAAGGCCTCCTTTTAATAGAGAACCGTAACAAAGCATTAACACAGAGTGAATACATGAACTCCTCAAACTGCGGTCATCACCAGGAGTGGTCCCGACTATTGTCACTCCGAGGTTGCCGAATCATAAAACATAGTAGGTGACTATAACTAGCAAGATCGCATCTAGAACATGGATATAATGGTGATAACATAAACAGTTCACATCTGAAATCATGGCACCCGGGCCCAAAGTGACAAGCATTAAGCATGGCGAAGTCATAGCAACATGAATCTCAGAACATAGTGGATACTAGGGATCAAGCCCTAACAAAACTAACTAGATTACACGATGAATCTCATCCAACTCCTCACCGAGCAGCGAGCCTACGAAGGAATTACTCACTCCCAGTGGGGAGCATCATGGAATTGGCGGTGGAGAAGGGTTGGTGATGACGAAGGACGAAGATCCCCCTCTCCGGAGCCCCAAACGGACTCCAGATCTGGCCTCCCAATGAAGAAAAGGAGGTGACGGTGCTCCATCTCGTGGAACGCGATAATTCTTTCTCTTTGATTTTTTTCTGGGAATATGTGATTTTATAGCGTTGGTTTCAGGGTGTGCGGGGCCACCAGGTGGGGACAACCCACCTGGGCGCGCCTGGGGGGCAGACGCGCCCTGGTGGGTTGTGCCCACCCAGGTGTCCCCCAGGTGGCTCTTAGCTCCAGAAATTCTCTTTTATTGTATAAATAATCCTCGCAAAGTTTTGTTCCATTCCAAGAACTATTATTTCTTCACAAAAACAATACCATGGTAGTTCTGCTGAAAACAATGTCAGTCCAGGGTTAGTTTCATTCAAATCGTGCAAATAAGAGTCCAAAAGAAGAGGAAAAGCGTTAGGAAAAGTAGATACGTTGGAGATGTATCAACTCCCCCAAGCTTAAACCTTTGCTTGTCCTCAAGCAATTCAGTTGATAAACTGAAAGTGAAAAAGAAAAACTTTTACAAACTCTTTTGCTCTTGTTTGCTTGAATAAGCTTAAACAACACCCAGGTTTTCAGCCAATATTATAACTAACCATGTCGACAATAACTCTTAAAAATTATATTAACTCATATCAATGACATAATCAGCTAGCGATCGATAATAAGATATCTCAGACGATAACACATTATCAAAACAACCATGATATAATATGTCAATAGTGGTATCTCGCTAGCCCTTTTTGAGACCGCGAGCACCTCCAAAGTTCAAGCAGTGACTAAACATTGTAATTCATGGTAGAAAAGATCCAGTCATGATGCACTCAACATTAGCTACACAAAATGCATCAGCATGGCAATAGTGCTCTCAGGTTCTGGCGCTTATTTTAGAAGGTGATGACACAACATAAAAAAGTAAATAGATGGTCCCTTCACAAAGGGAAGCAGTGATTTGTAGAGGTGCCAGAGCTCAAGTTTTTAAAATAGAGGTGAAAGATATTTTGAGACATGCACCCTTCTTGTTTACTTCACGACCATCAGTTATCAATATCTTCCATGCTAAGCACGCTAGTGGCGGTTCCCAAGCAGAAAAGTAAAGGTTATGACTCCATTGGGAGTTTTTGTGTGATTATTTGAGAGATCAATTCTTTTTGCAGTTTGGGACTGGGCATCCCTATTACCGCCCTTTTCTCGTGCGATGGTGAGTGAATAAACACTCGACCTGAGAATAACCCGCTTAGCATGGAATATACCGACTACCTCCTGTGGTTCCATGAATGATCTAGGCACACAAAAAGGATATTTATTTTAAGTTTTTAGAGATGTCACATGCAAATTTACTTAGGATGGCAGCTTAATACCGCATATAGGTAGGTATGATGGACTCATCTGGAATAACTTGGGTTCAAAGTTTTTGATGTACAAGCAGAATTCCCACTTAGTATAGGCGAAGGCTAGCAAATAGGTTGAGAATCGGCCAGCTAGAGAGCAACAACAGTCATCAACATGCATTATGAAACATTGGACACTAGCATGAGTAGAATATGAACACCGTAAACATAAATGTCATAGAGGCTATGTTGGTTTTGATTCAACTACATGCATGAACATGTGCCAAGTCAAGTCGCTCGAACATTTAGAGGAGGATAACATATCATCATACTACATCACAATCATTTTAATGCAATATTGATATCCAAGACAAATCATTATCCACCCCTAGCTACTTATGCATGGCATGAGAAACTATAATCTCTAATTGTCATTGCAAACATGTTTAATCATAATGGGCTAAATCATGGATACTAGATTAAACACATTTACAAAAACACAGAACAAGTCAAGTTCATACCCGTTTCTCTCTGCCATGATCAGTTCATAAAATATCGTCATTATTGCCTTTCACTTGCACGACCGAATGATATGAAAATAATAATAGTGCAAGAGTGCCATGGACTAAGCTGGAATCTGCAAACATTTTATTCAACTGGAGAGGACAAGTAATATGGGCTCTTTATTAGATCAACAATTATGCATAAGAGAGCCACTCAACATTTTCATTGTGGTCTTCTCCTTGGTACAACTCAAATAAAAAGAAAAATAAATTCAGAGAAACACACTCAAATATTTTTGCACTTTTTGGTTTTCTTGAACAAGCAATTTAAATGGAAAAGCAAAAAAGAGAAAACTATTTACACGGGAAAGCTCCCAAAAAGCAAAAGAAGAACAAGGAAATCGTTTTGGGTTTTCTTTTTAGTGCCAGAGCTAACTACTCTAGAAAGAAAGTCAAAAAGAAGCAGGAAATATTTTTGGATTTTCTCAAAGTTTTTCAAACACACAAGAATAAAGCGAGAAAATAAATTTAACATGGATGATACAATGAAAAAGTGTGAACACCGAAAACTGAAGTGTGTGAACATGAAATTAAAGTCGGTGAGAAACACGTACTTCCCCTGCTATGATAATCAAAGAGAGCAGGCACATGCAAATATGTGTATGCGACGGACTCTTGATTAAACAACAATTTGTAGGTGAAATTATCAGGTTTACCCTTAAGGATCTTATGACGCTACATAGCATCAAAGTCTAAATACTATATGGGTAAAATAGGGTCATATGGCACAGGTGAAACACCCGACTCTCTTGCGGTGAGAGTGGTGCGTATGAGGCTCAAGTCTGGAGCACAAAGTGTACTACAATCTTGTTTGCCTAAAATACATTTCCTGTTGAATAATGCAAAGTACCGAATTGCGGGAAAATGAATGCTCTTTATTCTACCTTGCACCACTCCCCTATTCTCACCATAGCAAAGGCTAAACAAAAAATTTTCGAACTCAGCTCTCGGTGGTTCGTCAAGAGAACCCCAGAATGGAATTTTGCAGTGATGAGCAAACCTTTCTAGTGATATGGTAAATGAATGTTCATATAGTTTAAATGACACCCTAGACTCACGAGGATGGAATTTAAATCCTTTGATAAATGATTCAATGAGAGTGTGGTGTTGATTGCACTTATCTGAAATGTAGGGACTAAGGTCAGCATTGTGAACATATTGCTCAAATTTCTCCATAATGCCCACACTCACATATAGTCGTCGTATGGCCATAAGTATGTTTTGGTGGTAGCGTCTTGTATGGAACTCTCACTTGGCTCATCATAAGACCGACGAATGGAACTGTCACTAGAAGATGCCTCCGAAGATCTCCTCTTCGAAGACCTCCTTCCAAAGAGGTTCATCATATTCGCGTACAATTTTCTGAAAAAATTTAGGTGACAAATTTTTATCAACAAAACCTTACGAAATCGGTAACAACTACTCATAGGGATGTATAGAAGCCATAGCAAGCATTCAAACTACTTAGAACTCTAAGAATTCAACATGAAAGCTCATCTATAGCAGCACCAAGAGTAGCTAATTATTCAAAATATAAACAAGTAAAGCAAAAACTAATTGGACAAATGGAGGAGTCACATACCAAGCAACAATCCCCCGAAACAGTTTTGCAAATGGAGCTTCGAGCAAAGAGATCAAAATCCGTCGGTTTGAGAGCAAGAACACGAGAGAGAGAGAGAGAGAGAGAGAGAGAGAGATCAATGGTGATTTTTTTTCTGGAGGTAGGTGATGATGTGGGATGAAGAGATAAGTGAGGGGGACCACAACCCCCACGGCGTGCCTGGGGGTCCTGGCGCGCCCAAGTGGGTTGTGCCTACCTGGTGCACCTCCCTGTGATATTATTTGCACCAGATATTCTTAAATATTTAGAAAAAATCATATTAAATTTTCAGAGCATTCTGAGAACTTTTAATTTTGGATCCTTTTTTTATTGCATGGGAAATTCAGAAAATAGACAAAACATGGAATTTTATTTTATTTAACTAGTAGGATTAGAAAATAAAAGGTAGGGACAGAAGGTAGTGCTCACTAAATTCATCAACTTCATACCTCTAAAATATGTTCCATTAATAAGGTTGATCATGTCTTATTAACAACCACTTTCGATTAGCATGAAATCGAAGAACTTTCGTAAATCACTAAGTTACCTCAATGGGAATATGAATGTCCCCAACAATAAGCATTTCAAATTTCTTTTTAACAGTAGGTAGAGGTAGTTGAAAACTTCCAATAGTGATTGTCAGAGATCTTTCAATAACATTAATACCATTCATTTAGAATTGTTTCTTTGGAAAGTGCACCGTATGATCATTACCATTGATATGAAAACTGACCTTGCTTTTATTGCAATCAATAACAGCCCCTGCAGTATTCAAGAAAGGTCTACCAAGGATAATCGACATGTTGTCATCCTCGGGCATCTCAAGTATAACAAAGTCAGTCAAAATAGTAATATTAGCAACAACAACGGGCACATCCTCAGATATACCGATAGGTATGGCAGTTGATTTGTCATCCATTTGTAAAGATATTTCAATAGGTGTGAGTTTATTCAAATCAAGTCTTTTATATAAAGAGAAAGTCATAACACTAACACCAGCTCCTAAATCACATAAAGCAGTTTTCACATAGTTTCTTTCGATGGAGCATGGTATAGTTGGTATTCTGGGATCTCCAAGTTTTTTAGGTACTCCATCTTTAAAAGTATAATTAGCAAGCATGGTGGAGATTTCAACTTCCGGTATTTTTCTCTTATTTGTGATGATGTCTTTCGTGTACTTTGCATAAGGAGGCATTTTCAAGATGTCAGTCAAGCGAGTACACAAAAAGACTAGCCTCAGCATTTCAGCAAAGCGTTCAAATTCTTTAACATCTTTCTTTTTAGTTGACTTGGGTGTAAAAGGCATAGGTTTTTGAACCGACGGTTCTCTTTCTTTATCGTGTTTTCTAGCAATGACGTCTCTTTTATCATATCGTGTATTCTTGGGTTGTGGGTTATCAAGATCAACAGTGGGTTCTATTTCAACATCATTATCTGGTTCTTTTTCATTTTTTGGTCGAGTATCTTCATGAACATCAGCATTATCTTTTTCATTATCACTAGGTGAGTGTTCATTACCAGATTTAGTTTTAGCATCAGAAATAGAAACATCATTATCATTATCAGGAGGTTTTTCTATTTTAGGTTCACTAGAAGCATGCAAAGTCCTATCATCTTTCTTTTTCTTCTTCTTTTTAGAAGGACTAGGTGCAGTGGTATTGTTCCTTTGTGAATCTTTCTCAATTGTTTTTGGGTGTCCCTCAGGATAAAGTGGTTCCTGAGTCATTTTACCTCCTCTAGTTGCAACTCTAACAACAAAGTCATGTATGTTGTTGTTCATTTCATCTAGCAATTCTCTTTGAGATTTAGCAACTTGTTCTAACTGAGTTTGAACCATAGAAGTATGCTTTCCTACACCTCTAACATCATTTGAGATTCTAAATAACAAGTCACTAAAGAGAGCAATCATATCAGAGTTGCATGTCAATTGTTTCATAACATTTGCATTGAAGTGATCTTGCTTTCTAATATAATTTTCAAACTCATAAAGGCATTGGCTAGGGTGCATATTGTGAGGATTATCATTATCATTGAATTTCGTTAGAGACTTTACCTCTACCACCTTAGGCAGTGGTGGTGTATCAAGCCCATGTATTTCCTCAAAAGGAGGTAAATTTTTTACATCCTCAGCTTTAATACCTTTTTCCTTCATAGATTTCTTTGCCTCTTGCATATCTTCAGGACTGAGATATAATATACCCCTCTTCTTCGGAGTGGGTTTAGGCGGTGATTCGGGAAGAGTACAATCATCATAATTTTTCAATATGTTATTCCATAATTCTCCAGCTTGCCCATTGTTCGTTCCCTGAAAACACAACCATCACAACTATCTAGGAAGTCCCTAGAAGCATCAGTTAGTCCATTATAGAAGATATCAAGTATTTCATTTTTCTTAAGAGGATGATCAGGCAAAGCATTAAGCAATTGGAGAAGCCTCCGCCAAGCTTTTGGGAGACTCTCTTCTTCAATTTGCACACAGTTAAAATATCTCCTGCAAGGCAACTTGTTTCTTATGAGAAGGAAAATATTTTTCAAAGAAGTAATAAATCATATCCTGGGGACTATGCACACAACCAGGAGCAAGAGTATTGTACTAAGCTTTAGCATCACCCTTTAATGAGAATGTAAATAATTTGAGAATATAGTAATAGCGAGTTTTCTCATCATGAGTAAAAAGGGTGGCTATGTCATTCAACTTAGTAAGATGTGCCACAACAGTTTCAGTTTCATAACCATGGAAAGGATTAGATTAAACCAAATTAATTAACTCTGGGTCGAAAGAGAATTTGTAATCCTTATCATTAATAAATATAGGTGAGGTAGCAAACTTAGGATCATATTGCATTCTAGCATTAAGAGATTTTTCTTTATACTTGCATAATAATTTCTCTAGATCATCTCTATCCTTACAAGCAAGAATATCTCTAGTTGTCTCCTCATTCATAACATAACCTTCCGGTACCTTAGGCATTTCATATCTAGGAAGGCTAGTTCTAGCAGGTGTTTCAAGATTTTCAGTTTCAAGCTCATCATCAGATTCAACAATATCATGTTGTCTTACTCTAGCAATCATGATGCAAGGTACTAGCATCATCATAAGCATCATTCATAGCAGAAGTGGCATCATCAATAACTTGCGACATATCAGGATTGATAGCATGTGGTGGTGTTGCAACTTTACTTATAACAGAAGGTGAATCTAAACCAGAGCTAGATGGCAGTTCCTTACCTCCCCTCGTCTTAGAGGGGAAAATATAGTCTTAGCATCCTTCAGATTCTTCATAGTGATAAATTGATAATAATCCCAAGTGACACAACAAATATAGCTATGCTCTCCGGCAACGGCGCCAGAAAAAGGTCTTGATAACCCACAAGTATAGGCGGTCGCAATAGTTTTCGAGGGTAGAGTATTCAACCCAAATTTATACATTCGACACAAGGGGAGCCAAAGAATATTTGTAAGTATTAGCAGCTGAGTTGTCAATTCGACCACACTAGGAGATTAATTATCTGCAGCAAAGTGATCAGTAGCAAAGTAGTATGATAGTTTTGATAGTAATGACAACAACAATAGTAACGGTAACAATGATAGCAGTATTTTTGTAGCAAGTGCAACAATAACGATAGCAGTAGTAACTTAGCAGAAACAATATGAGATAAATTCGTAGGCATTAGATCGGTGATTTGTTGGATGATATTCATCAAGTGACAGTTATAACCTTGGGCGATACGGCACTAGCTCCAGTTTTTAAATATAATGTAGGCATGTATTTCGTAAATAGTCATACGTGCTTATGGAAAGAACTTGCATGACATATTTTGTCATACCCTCTCATGGCAGCGAGGTCCTATTGGAAAATAAGGGATATTAAGGTCTCCTTTTACGTCAGGACCCCGATCCTATGTCACACCAATCTACATGTAACTCCTCATGTCACTTTGCAGCCTCACACACGGTATTTCCACGGGTGATGCCTTACCTGGCCCGGGACCATTTGTGCCTTTTGGCTCACGTATATGATAGCGTCGCTAGCATCCATATGACAAAGGACCCGAGCCGACATGACTAGTCGTAAACCCAAGGTGGCGCTAACTTACAGGGACAGGCATACATGACCCAGCAACGAACATGTCGATCAACATCATATGAACCCAAGTCGTAGCAAGCTACATGGACTTAAAGGAACAACGCGTGACATTTCCCCGAAGGGACATACATAGGAACGAAGAAGGACACATGCCGGCCAACCTAAGTGTTCCAGAGCAGTAGCAAGCTACCATGGCTCAGTGGAAGCACTAGGAGACATTTCCCGGTAAGAGAGGCATCCAAGAATAAACAACTAGGTTGTCGGATCCCACATATACCAAGCATTTCAATAATCATACACACAATATGCTCGATATGTGAAAATACAACATGGCATCACAACAAGACTCTACAACTCAAGAATTTATTCAATAGGCTCCGAGGAGCGAGATATTACAAACATGGGTCTCATGACCCATCATTCAGACCATACAAGTCAAAGCACATGCGGAAGCTTATCATGTCTGAGTACAGACATCTACAAATGAAAAAGGCGGAGAATCCTGACTATCTACCAGATCCTGCCGAGGGCACAAGATCGTAGCTGAGGTAACAAGCTAAACGTCGAAGTCCACTCGAAACTACTAGCGAGACTGAAGTCTCTCTGCAAAAACATAAATTAAGCAAACGTGAGCACAAATGTACCCAACAAGACTTACATCAAAACTAACTACATATGCATCATTATCAACAAGGGGATGGTGGGGTTTAACTGCAGGAAGTTAGCTTTGACTCGGTGGGTATCCTAAACTATGACTGCAAGTAACTCTTCTGAGGTGGCGCACACGAGTCCACATATTCACCATATCAATGCACCACTATGGATCCGCTCCCGTCTCCCTACGAGAACACCATCCATATCACTCACACTTGGCATTTTAGAGTATCCATTTTCACTTGTCTATGAACTGTATAGGCAACCCAGAGGTCCTTTACCGCGGATGCGACTATTCGAATAGATCATTTATAACCCTGCAGGGGTGTACTTCTTCACACATGTTTCCACCACTTAGCGTCTGCACATGACATGTGCTCGGTAGACTTCAAGCGAAAGCCGACGTGGGTGTAGACCATGACCTACCTAAACACACAAGTCTCTAGTCCAGGTTTATCTCCTATTCAGGTTCCATCCGTACGGAGTCCGGCCGAGGTTTCCACATACGACCCCGAACGATGTGTACAGGGTTCCGCGACACCAAACGGGCGCCCGACATACCCGGCCACGTGCCTACCGCATCACAGCCCACCCCTCAGGTCAGCGCTGCGCACGGCCTCCAGCATACTACAAACACCAGAAACTACTTGCAACTCCTGGACAGAGGACAAGGGTGGTTAAGAAGTCGAGCGGGGTCATATTTCAGGGCCCAATGTGTGGTAGTAGCTGTTTCATGGATCACAAACATAGAACTCAGTTTCTGGGGACGGCTTCAATGAGACAACCCACCATGTACTCCTACATGACCTCTCACCGCTACCTTTACCAAATCATGTTCACACACTTAGCTCATACATGGTAGGACATGTTCACAACCTTCCAATTCATCCCTGATGAATCAGACCAGACTCAACTCTAAGAAGTAGCAGGCATGAAAAACAAGCATGAATGAGCAGGCACATCAGGCTCAAACAACTCCTACTCATGCTAGTGGGTTTCATCTATTTACTGTGGCAATGACAGGTCATGTAGAGGATAAGGGGTTCAACTACCGCATCATGTAACAGCTTGATCATTGTTGTCCTAATGCAGTAAAAGAGAGCAAAACGAGAGAGTGGGTTTGTATCGGAATGAACAAGGGGGTATTTCTTGCCTGACACTTCTGAAGATGATATATCTATTCATCGATGTCATCGAACTCATCGTCAGAACCACGTCTACTGAGAGGGGACAAATACCGGCAAACAAGGAAGAACACAATCAATGCAATGCAGCAATTATGATGCATGATAATGACATGGCAATATGATGTGACATGAGCTAATGCAACTAGAACCAGAAGGGTTTGAGTTATTTTGAACCCAAGGTTCAAGTTCAAAGTCAAATTATGAACTTATAAAGTACATTATCATGTTTTGAACTAAAAATCAAGGTTAAGTTCTTTAAACCTTCATGAAACTAGTACAGATTGATAGATTGGATTTTTCTGATCATTTTTCATATATAAATTATTTCATTTGGAGTTACAGATAATTTTCTATGAATTTTAGAAGTTAATAACTTTCTCTGGAATTTCCTGAATTAAGTTAAATCGGGAAAATGAATTATTGCGTGAGCACTGCGTCAGGGTGACTGATACGTCTCCAACGTATCTACTTTTCCAAACACTTTTGCCCTTGTTTTGGACTCTAACTTGCATGATTTGAATGAAACTAACCCGGACTAACGTTGTTTTCATCAGAACTACCATGATGTTGTTTTATGTGTAGAAAAGAAAAGTTCTCGGAATGTCCTGGAAATCCACAGAGGCACTTTTCAGAATTAATAAGAATTTTTGGCAAAAGAATGAAGGTCAGGGGGCCCACGGGCTGTCCACGAGATAGGGGGGCGCCCCCCTTAGGGCGCGCCCTCCTATCTCATGGGGCCCCCGGACCTCCTCCGACCTCAACTCCAACTCCATATATACCGTCTCGAGGAGAAAAAAAATCAAGGAGAAAGTTTCATCGCGTTTCACGACACGGAGCCGCCGCCAAGCCCTAATCTCTCTTGGGAGGGTTGATCTGGAGTCCATTCGGGGCTCCGGTGAGGGGGATTCGTCGCCGTCGTCATCATCAACCATCCTCCATCACCAATTTCATGATGCTCACCGCCGTGCGTGAGTAATTCCGTCGTAGGCTTGCTGGACGGTGATGGGTTGGATGAGATTTACCATGTAAGCAAGTTAGTTTTGTTAGGGTTTGATCCCTAGTATCCACTATGTTCTGAGATTTATGTTGCTATGACTTTGCTATGCTTAAGGCTTGTCACTAGGGCCCGAGTGCCATGATTTCAGATCTGAACCTATTATGTTTTCATGAATATATGTGTGTTCTTGATCCTATCTTGCAAGTCTATAGTCACCTATTATGTGTTATGATCCGACAACCCCGAAGTGACAATAATCGGGATACTTCTCGGTGATGACCGTAGTTTGAGGAGTTCATGTATTCACTATGTGTTAATGCTTTGGTCCGGTTCTCTATTAAAAGGAGGCCTTAATATCCCTTAGTTTCCATTAGGACCCCGCTGCCATGGGAGGGTAAGACAAAAAATGCCATGCAAGTTCTTTTCCATAAGCACGTGTGACTATTTACGGAATACATGCCTACATTATATTGATGAATTGGAGCTAGTTCTATATCACCCTATGTTATAACTATTGCATGAGGAATCGCATCCGGCATAATTATCCATCACTGATCCATTGCCTACGAGCTTTTCACATATTGTTCTTCGCTTATTTACTTTTCCGTTGCTACTGTTACAACTACTATAAAAAACCAAAAACATTTACCTTTTCAGTTGCTACTGTTACCATTACTATCATACCACTTTTGCTAATAAACACTTTGCTGCGGATACTAAGTTATCCAGGTGTGGTTGAATTGACAACTCAACTGCTAATACTCAAGAATATTCTTTGGCTCCCCTTGTGTCAAATCAATAAATTTGGGTTGTACTTCACCCACGAAAGCTGTTGCGATCCCCTGCACTTGTGGGTTATCAAGACTAATTTCTGGCACCGTTGCCGGGGAGCATAGCTCTATTCTCTGAGTCACTTCAGATTTATATCTGTTGATCACTATGAAGAACTTGAAAGACGCTAAGACCAAGATCTATCCCTCAACTACGGGGGGAGGTAAGGAACTGCCATCTAGCTCTGCACTAGATTCTCCTTCCGTTATTAGTAGGCTTGCGACACCTAAACATGCTACTGATATGAATTCTGATATGTCGCATGTTATTGATGATGCCACTTCTGCTATGCATGATGAAACTACTTCTGTCCGTGATACTACTTTGCCATTAGGTGAATTTCTTGATGAACAACTTGCTAGAGTTAGGGGGAATGAAAATATTGAAGATGCTATTGATGATAGTGATGATGAACGTTCCCCCAATGTTTATGTTTTACTGTTGTTCCTGAGGGAATGAAAATATTGAAGATGCTATTAGATCTTAAGAAATTATTAGCTAAATGGAAGCAGCAGTCTCTTAATGCTAGAATGAAACCCGAGCCTGCTTTTGTGTCACGCCCAATATGCGACCCTATCCAAAAGGAACTTGAAGGTCCCACCAAGGATAGACCCGCATATTGAAATGCTTTTGCAAGGTGGATATAATTACATCAACATTACATAATAGATAGGGATACATACATAAGGCATACAATGCCACATGAATACAACAATACATCATACACAATAGCACCATCCGACTACCGATGAAACACAAACAGAAACTCAAACGACATCCACCCTGCTAGCCCAGGCTGCCGACCTGGTACCTATCCCCTGATCGAAGAAGAAGCAGAAGAAGAACTCCGAAACAAGCAAACATCGCTCTCGCATCATGATCATCGCATAACCTGTACCTGCAACTGTTGTTGTAGTAATCTGTGAGCCACGAGGACTCAGCAATCCCATTACCATGGGTATCAAGACTAGCAAAGCTTAATGGGAAAGGAACGGGTAAAGTGGTGAGGTTGCAGCAGCGACTAAGCATGTATGGTGGCTAACATACGCAAATAAGAGCGAGAAGAGAGCAAGCGGAACGGTCGTGAAGCTAGCAATGATCAAGAAGTGATCCTGAACTCCTACTTACGTCAAACATAACCCAAAACCGTGTTCACTTCCCGGACTCCGCCGAAAAGAGACCATCACGGCTACACACGCGGTTGATGCATTTTAATTCGGATCTCGTGTCAAGTTATCTACACCCGGACATTAACAAATTCACATCTGCCTATAACCGCAGGCATGGCTTTCAAAAGATTATACCCTGCAGGGGTGTCCCAACTTAGCCCATGATAAGCTCTCGCGATCAATGAAGGATATACCTTCTCCCAGGAAGACCCGATCAGACTCGGAATCCTGGTTTACAAGACATTTCGACAATGGTAAAACAAGACCAGCAAGACCGCCCGATGCACCGACAATCCCGATAGGAGCTGCACATATCTCGTTCTCAGGGCAACACCGGATGAGACAGGCTACGAGTAAAACCAGACCTCGAGTTTCCCCGAGGGGGCCCCGCAGGCGGCTCAGTTCGGACGAACACTTAGACAAGCACTGGCCCGGGGGGGCTAAAATAAAGATGACCCTCGAGAGAGCGACTCCCAAGGGAAAAAGTAGGTGGTGGTGAGGCAAATGGTAAAACCAAGGTTGGGCCTTGCTGGAGGAGTTTTATTCAAAGCGAACTGTCAAGGGGGTCCCATAAATCACCCAACCGCGTAAGGAACGCAAAATCCGGGAACATAACATCGGTATGACGGAAACTAGGGCGGCAAGAGTGGAACAAAACACCAGACATAAGGCCGAGTCTTCCACCCTTTACCAAGTATATAGATGCATTAATAATATAAGAGATATTGTGATATCCCAACCAAAATCCTGTCCACCATGGAGCAATCTTCAACTTCACCTGCAACTAGCAACGCTATAAGAGGGGCTGAGCAAAAGCGGTAACATAGCCAAACAACGGTTTGCTAGGACGGGTGAAAAGGTTAGAGGTTGACATGGCAATTTGGGAGGCTTGAAGAGCAGTAGATAGGTAGCGCAGCAAAGCGATAGAACGAAGCAACTAGCATAGCAATGATAGTAGTGAGATCCAGGGTAGCGTTCATCTTGCCTGAAGTCCCCCTAGGTAGAAGAACGAGTCCCTGAAGAAGATGAAGCCACGAAGATGAACCAAGCGTAGACGAACGAATCCTCACGATCGCAACGAAACGGGAACTATCGAGAGAAGCACACAACATGGTAAACACACCACACATAGACAAGACATGATGCACAACCAAGCATGATGCATGACAAGGCTACATGAAGCTACTCATGGCAAGAGATGATGCATACAAGAGCAACACATCAAGGCAAGTTTAAATGAGGTTGGGAACAACCTAATAACAATTCCGGTAAGTCCTCATATGCAAATTTCGAAATTGGTCCAGATCTGAATAAACCTTATGTTCAAGTTGTTAAACAGCAAGTTAAGATGCACCAAGATGATCTACACGAGATTCTAGTCAAGTTACATATAAAGTTCATTTAATTCGGAGCTACGGCCTAGAAGATATGAGCAAAACAAGTTAAACATGGCATTGATGCAAAATGCATACAAACATCAAGAAAACACCTCAAAACATGAAAGCAACATGATAATATTAATCTACATGCAAAATCAGGAAAGTTTCATATAGAGCACACTCAAAACGGAGCAACGGTTCAACACATGCACTCTATACAAGTTATAGCAACAATCTGTCCAAAACAACAACTAGGCATATTGCAAGCACCAAAACAACATGCTACAGTACCACAATATGATAACAAAAGGCATGGACATGATGTACAGGTAATGCATAACAAAACATGAACACTGAGCTATCTCCAGAAATCACTAGAACATGCGCAAACACACATGGCAAGATTGCAAATAATAACAGTTTCAGACTTTGCAGAAATAACATTAGGTTGCAATGTTTAGAGCTATCAAACAACATGTTATAGGAACTTAACATGGCAAACAAAGGCATGACATGAACCTACTAATTGCATAGAACAAAAGTCCTTTACTGACCATGAGCCAAAAGGGCACAGAAAATATGATGGCACCCACGTAAGCATAGCAAGTTATATGACAGATTCATACATGGCAGGAACAACGATAAGTAGGCATGTTGGTGAGATTGTAACACTCAACAAAGAGCAATACATGGCATGACAAGGCAACCAACAGTAAGAATACATGTTTATGAAGCTAAGCATGGAAAGAGCAAGTCCATAGGGTGCATGGGTCACTAGCAAAGCACATGGCAACAACTGAACTTAATGTTAACATGCTGACAGCAACATTTTTTTAGCAACTTGAGAGCAAGATTACAACAAGCTACAGTAGGCTATAAATGCAACCAGTGGCATGGATGGATAGATCATGACATGTATAACAAAACATCCTTAGTGAACATCTCCAGATTATGCATATAATGACTTCTAGCAGTAGGTTTACATAGCATCACCAAATAACAGATTCAGCCTAGCAAAACAGTAACAACAAGTACCCTACTTAACAAGCTTGATGCACTCAGTACAAGACTCACAAAAATACATGGGAAGCACCCCTGTAAAGATGGCATATCATAGTTCAAAACTCATGTAGGACTCATGCTCATAGGATGCACACATCAAATGCAACAAAAATGACAAATCATCAAGTTATAACAGTTTCAGCAGATTAACATCATATAGCACTCTTGCAACGATGATTCAGGCATCAAGATGAACTCAAATGAACATGGTGCAATGGAATGAAATGTAGAGCATCTCACAATGAACATTTTGATATATCATATGCACAAATCGGAGCAACGGATGCAGAGTTATGATGCGATGAACAGGGCAACATGATGCAAAAATATCTCGGGACTTAGTGGAAATTCAACCTTCGAAACTGGACGGGACGAAGCGGGACGAGGAGATCCAGGGCGGGGAGGCGCGTTTGGAAGAGCTCCTGGTGGATCTCATCCCGATCCGGGGGTGCTGGATCCGGTGGCTCCGGCGAGAACTCCGGTGAGGGCGACGGCCGGAGTTGGGGGGCGCGGGACGTCGGCGAGGCGGCAGCGGCGGAGGGCGGCGGACTCCGGTCGACGCGGGCGGCGGAGGTCGGAGGTGGGGAGA